>NC_088333.1:17770000-17977500 GCF_036884655.1 Musa acuminata AAA Group
AAGTTAGTGGGATTACCTCTCAATCCTAACTTAATTTATGCTCTAACTACGATAACTAAGATATAATTATAGTGCTTCTTATTCTGGTGCGTCAATTGCTCTTCCGGAAAGCTTTCGGCGTACTTCCGGCGAATATCCGACGAACTCTCGGCAATGTTCCGGCGGAGTCCCGACAAGCTCCTGGACTTTATGACAATCTTCTTGGTGAGTTCCGATGAGCATCTTTGGCAAGCTCTTGGATTTCTCGGTTGGTTCCGGTAGAACTTTCGACGAACGTCCGGACTTCCAATTGTTAGGATCGGGGCGACACTAAGAGGGGGGGGTGAATTAGTGTAGCGATAAAGTGCGATAAACTTTTGACAATTTAAACACTTTCGGAAACTTCGTACGATAAAAGCAATGTTTTCGTTTGAAACCATTTCGATTGCGTTTTAACTTGAAGGGATAAGTAAGACGGAGACAAAGAAGTAGAGCATTAAATTGCAAATGGTTTGCAGTAATATAAATGACAATAAGTAAATGCAAACCAGAGATCACGCCGATTTTACAGTGGTTCGGTCAAATGACCTACATCCACTTGCGAGGCCCCTCTTCGACGAGGCTCCCACCTTCCACTAGCAAATCTCTTGAAGGGGAAGGGT
Organism: Musa acuminata AAA Group; assembly: GCF_036884655.1. Taxonomy (NCBI): domain Eukaryota; kingdom Viridiplantae; phylum Streptophyta; class Magnoliopsida; order Zingiberales; family Musaceae; genus Musa; species Musa acuminata. Next base: position 17,770,642 of record NC_088333.1, read on the forward strand.
AAATACCCCTCTTACAACTTTTTACAAGCAGTTCACTCCCTTACAAATTTTCAGCAAGAAAGAAGGAGGTGAACACTAGCAAATTGAAAACAAGACTAGCTAAGACTTTTCTAAGACCTTTCTCTCAAACAATTGCTTCTCAAAAAGTTGTAATCTCAGTTGAGATTTGAGGGGTATTTATAGGCCTCAAGAGGATTCAAATTTGGGCTCCAAAATTTGAATTCCCTTTGGGTTCCCGATGCTGGCGGTGCCACCGCCTATCAGTGGCAGTGCCACCACCTGTCAGTGGCGGTGCCACCGCTTATCAGTGGCAGTGCCACCGCCTGTCAGTGGCGGTGCCACCGCCTGTCAGTGTTTGACACTGACAGTGCTGGGCGGTGCCACCGCCAGACCCTTCGGTTCACTGGTGGGGCTTAAAATTTAGCCCAAACCACATCTAATTTTGGCCTAGTTGGCCCCTAACCAGGATATAGGATTATCTCTTAATCCTAATCCTAATTACAAGTGAACTACATAACTAAAAACATCCTAAGCAAGTTTTCAACCGCGAACGTCGAGTCTTGTTCTAGCGAGCTTTCCGACGAACTTCTTCCGACGGACTCCCAGCAAGCTCCCGAACTTGTGATAACTTTAACGAGTAGCCGAGCCTTCTCGGTGTTCTCCTGAACCTCCGGCAATCTCTTCTGTGAACTTCCGAAAATTCCGACAGGTTCCCGATTTCTTCTTGGTTGGTTCCGACAACATCTCCGACGATTCTTCGGACTCTTAAACGTCCATCGAACTTGACTCTGGTATTCTTGCTTTGTGTTTTCTAGTTATCGTAGTTAATCCTACACACTTAACTCAATAATATGGATTAGATCAATTAACCCATCAATTGATTTTATCATCAAAATCCGAGATTCAACAATCTCCCCCTTTTTGATGATGACAATCAATTGATGACGGAGTTAAACATAACTCCCCCTATCTATATGCCATATTATGAGAAGATAAAAACACTTGAATTTCATCCCATTGAATTCAAGCATAAACCGATAAGTTCTAACCGTAGAACTTATCGTTATTCTCATTAAGCATAAGTAAATGCGAAACTTCGAAGAAAATCATTTTCAAGTCGAATGATAAGAGACAATTTTTACTACGACAGGAGATAAAGATTTTCAACATGAATTTCATGATATACATGTTAGATATGCTTTCAATATGATCAATCAATCTTGCGATATTCTCAAAGATTTTGCAAGGCATATAAGCCATTCATATCACACAAGCTTTTGTAATTCATATAAGTCATGCTATCAAAACGGTACAAGTCATCACTTTTCTCCCCCTTTGTCATCAACAAAAAGGGAATGAGACTTGGAACATATAGTTTGTGATTATAACATCAGGAATTTAGCATTGATCATACAAAAATTCATCATCCAAAATTAAGTATACTAAAATATTTACGCAGAGTTCATCATAAAGGAAAATTCAGCATTCATCCATTTTATCAAATCTCTTCTTTCTATAAATAACAAAAATTGTAGATGTACAAGGAAGAGATTGTGATTAAAAAAAAAATTTAAGTAGAAACTCCAATAAGTCAAGATCATAATTCGAATACAAACTCATTAAAATTCAAATTGTCAACTTGAAACTCATAATCAAGCCATCAAAATCAATTTCGAGATTCACAAAATATCATAAAATCATTAATCTTGATCAGATGGGAGCGATGTTTGACTCAAGATAGAATAAGATAATTTAACATGTCATTTAGAATCGAAAGAGAGGGATTAGATTCACCGAGGAACGGAGAGAGGATGAAAAACTTTATGAAAAATTCATTCAAACAAGTTTATTCTTAGGGACAATTTAACATACCTAATTCCCTTCTAATGAATTCAAATTGGTCTTCATTCAAAGCTTTTGTAAATATATCTGCTAATTGATGCTTTGTGTCAATGAATTCTAGAACAACATCATTGTTAAGGACATGATCGCGTATAAAATGATGCCTAATGTCGATGTGCTTAGTTCTAGAGTGCTAAATTGGATTTTTAGTAAGACATATGACACTAGTATTATCACATTTTATGGGAATATTTTTAAAGTGAATTCCATAGTCCTCTAATGTATTTTTCATCCAAACAACTTGTGCACAGCATGCACTTGCAGCAATGTACTCGGCTTCCGCTGTAGATAGTGCAACTGAATTTTGTTTCTTGGAAGTCCAAGAAACAAGTGCATGTCCTAAAAATTGGCATGTTCCGGATGTACTTTTTCTATCTATCCTGCATCCGCTAAAATCGGCATCTGCATAAGCTATTAAATCGAATTTTTCAGATTTTGGATACCACAATCCTAGATTTGGAGTTCCTTTAAGATACCTAAATATTCTTTCAACACTTTTAAGATGAGATAATTTAGGATTTGATTGAAACCTAGCGCAAAATCCTACACTAAACATAATATTCGATCTAGTCGCGGTGAGGTAGAGTAGACTACCTATCATTCCCCTATATGTTTTTTGATCGAAATTTTTACTATTTTCATCCATATCTAACTTAGTCGCAGTACTAATAGGGGTGTTTATTGCTTTTGAATTATCCATGTTAAATCATTTTAACAATTCTAATGTATATTTAGATTGGTTAAGAAATATACCATCCCTAAGTTGTTTGATTTGTAATTCTAAAAAGAAAGTTAATTCACCCATTAAACTCATTTCAAATTCATGACTCATACATTTGGCAAATGATTCACATAGTGATTCATCCGAAGAGCCAAAAATAATATCGTCAACATAAATTTGCACAATAAGAAAATTATTTTCAAAATGTTTGATAAACAATGCAATATCTATTGGGAAATCTTGGGGGGCGACATCACATGCGCAGCAGAAGAACAAGAAAACAAAATCCCCGATTCCCAAAAAGATGTTCGTCGTCGTGCGAAGATTGGTGCGCAAAATCCGCGAAACTTAAAACTGCGTATAGAGTAGATTGTGTTACTTAGGGAGATCGTATATCCCTGTTTCCTTGCAGATCCTTAGGAGAGGGTGAAGGAGGTCAAGCGTCCTCCTCTCTAGCGGTGATCCATACAGCACGGTTGCGACGACGCTCCTCAAAACTCCAGGCCTGCTCTGAGGTGGAGAGGGAGAGGAGAATAGGAAAGGCAAGCAAAGGCTCTAGCCTACGAGGCTCTGAATCCCTCCTATTTATAGAGGTCCCCTGTCAAACCCTAATGGGTCCTCCCCTAGTGGGTATTGGATCTGTATCCAATAAGACAAGGGCTCCGTCGGATATCTCATATTCGAACCTCTACTCATCGCAATGCCTACCATATGTGTGTGACCCTCTAGGCCCAATATCGAGCTGGCCGTGAGTCATACCTGTCAGAACTCCTTCTAACTCAGTGAATTATTATCTCTGTAATAATTCACTTGACTCATCGACTACGGATGTACTAGGCCACTACGCCGTAGTCCCCAGACGATACAGGGGAATCCAATCCATTAGACCTGTCTGTCCTCAATTACCGTGTACCTAGTCCTTCATCCATCTAATATCCCATAGACCGTATATCGAGCATGGTGTTGTCAGACCCATACGGTTTCTACTCGAGTCTCGCTCTAATCGGATTCTCCCGGAGAACTCTTTCTCTCTCAACCCGAATGACCCTGGCCAGGGATTTGTCTGAGCAAAAACACATGGGATATTCCTCTCATGACGCCGAGAGTGGATGATCCTCTATCGACACTCAATAGCCCTCGTAAGGTCGACTACCACTCCCAATGACCAACTGTACTAGATCTAGGACAGCCAAACCTATAAGTCTGGTATCAAAGAGTGGAGCACTCATACAAGACATCCTTGGTGTCTCAAGTCTAAGGACCAGATACACCACTAGGACTACAGAATCGCTGTCTGACAATAAGGCATCATCAACCATCTAGCATTCCGTACGGATCAATCAATGAACTCATTCTCCAATGAGCACCTGTATTATATCCCTAGTGTCCCTACACGAGCAGTTATGAGACCTGCTGCATCCATCATATGGACGGGTATACAGCACACCAGTCTGTCTGGTTATCACGATGTCCCTCTCGAGTAACCTATGACCAGGATTATTTAGGATATGTGTTTAAAGGTGAATCGATCTCATTATCGTGATCTCATCATGATCCGATTCCCATTGCACAAATCCAAGGACATCACAATATATATATATATATATATGCATTTATGCAATAGTTATAAAGTGATATACGCCAAAATATAATAAGCAAAAAGATTCTGTATCAAGTCACACGTGCCATCACTCACGTGATTGGCTTGCTGGGCACCTATGACTAGCAATCTCCCACTTGACCTAAAGCCAATCACCTATGTGTTTGATCCCCATCAGACCCCTGTGACGCTCAAAGATAATAGGAGACAACGGCTTTGTCAGTGGATCTGCAATGTTATGTTCGGATGGAACTTTTTCCACTACTACATCTCCTCGGGTTATGATCTCTCTGATAAGCTGGAACCTCCTCAGAAAACTTCTGATGAGACCCGGGTTCCCTTATTTGAGTAATCGCCCCATAGTTGTCGCAATATAAGGAAGTCGACTTCTCGTTATCTGGAACGACTCCCAAATCTGTAATGAACTTCTTCAACCAGACTCCCTACTTTGCTGCATCTGATGCAGCAATGTACTCCGCCTCTGTGGTCGAGTCAGCAGTAGTATCTTGCTTGGAACTCTTCCAGCACACTGCTCCTCCATTCAAGGTGTACATATACCCTGAATTCGACTTGCTATCATCGACATTAAACTGAAAACTTGAGTCAGTGTAGCCTTCAACCTTAAGGCTATTACCTCCATATACTAGTAAAAGATCCTTAGTCCTTCTCAAGTACTTAAGGATACACTTTACTGCTTTCCAGTGCTCCAAGCCTGGATCCGCCTGATACCTGCTCGTGACACTCAGAGCATGCACTATATCAAGCCTAGTACATAGCATGGCATACATGATAGACCCTATTGCTGAGGCATAAGGTATCATATTCATGTTCGCCCTTTCTTCTAGAGTCTTTGGGGACATACTCGTAGAAAGCGATATCCCATGTCTCATCGGTATGAGACCTCTCTTGGAATTTTCCATGCCAAACCTTTTGACAATGGTTTCTATGTACCTGGACTGGGACAAGCCAAGCATCCTCTTAGATCTATCTCTATAGATTCTAATCCCCAAGATATAGGATGCTTCCCCTAAGTCCTTCATGGAGAAGTGTCTAGATAACCAAGCCTTTACTGTGGATAGCATTCCTACGTCGTTCCCAATGATGAGGATGTCATCCACATATAGCACCAAAAAAGGTAATAGCACTCCCACTTACCTTCTTGTACACACAAGGCTCATCTTCGTTCTTAACGAAGTCATTAGATCTGATTGCCTCATCAAATCTTATGTTCCAACTTCGAGAAGCTTGCTTTAGTCCATAAATGGATCTAAGCAACCTACACACATTATTTGGGCAGTTCTTGGATACGAATCCCTCAGGTTGCATCATATATACCTCCTCCTCGAGGTTTCCATTGAGGAATGGGATTTTCACATCCATCTGCCAGATCTCATAATCATAGTATGCTGCAATAGCCAATAGAATTCTGATGGATTTTAGCATTGCTACGGGTGAGAAGGTTTCGTCGTGGTCAACACCTTGCCTTTGACGATACCCCGTAGCCACTAGCCTTGCTTTATAGGTCTCTACCTTTCCATCTATTCCGATCTTTTTCTTAAAGATCCACTTGCAACCGATGGGTACAATACCTTCGGGCGCATCAACTAGGTTCCAAACCTTGTTGGAGTACATAGAATCCATTTCAGAATTCATGGCTTCTTGCCACTTCCCGGAGTCTATACTCATAATAGCCTCCTCGTAGGTCTGAGGATCAATATCCTCAACATCCTCTCCTCTAATATATCCCATATATCTCTCAGGAGGATGGGATACTCTATCAGACCTGCATAAAGTTGAAACTTATGTATTAGGTACCTGAACAGACTCGGGCTTAGAGTGGTGCTTGAGCTTGGTTCTCCAACCTCGCTCAACTCTATCATTCTCCCACTATCTCCGCCAAGAATGTGTTCCTTCTCAAGGAACACTGCTCTCTTAGCTACAAAGACCTTTTGGTCCTCGAGATGATAGAAATAATACCCACAAGTTTCTTTGGGGTATCCCATAAATTTGCATCGCTCTATCCTTGATTCTAACTTATTGGGTTTGTGTCTTTTAACATGGGCAGGGCAGCCCCAAATCTTAACAACCTTAAGATCAGCCTTCTTCCATTTCCATATCTCATATGGTGTAGACACTACCGACTTAGTTGGAACTCTGTTCAGAAGGTAAGCTACGGTTTCTAGGGCATATCCCCAGAATGAGATGGGTAGGTCAGCGAAACTCATCATGGACCGTACCATATCTAATAACGTACGATTTCTCCTTTCAGAGACACCATTGAGCTGAGGTGTATAAGAAAGTGTCCATTGGGATAATATCTCATGGTCCTTAAGGAACTGAGTAAATGTAATGAAGTAGGAGTAACCTCCAATGGCATGAGTTGACATGGGTCTACATACATCACTATATATGAGTTCCAACAACTCAGTGGCTCTCTCTCTAGTTCCACTAAATGTAGAGTTGGTCAGTTTTCCACGAATGCAAGGCTCACAAGTTGCATATGGCATATAGTCGAATGGATCTAGATATCCATCATTTAGTAACTTTTGAATCCTTCTTTCATGGATGTGACCTAGCCTACAATGCCATAGGTATGCACTGTTCAACTCATCTCGTTTCCTTTTGGACACTTACATTCATGGTATGTGGAGTAGTGTCTTGCATAAACAAACCTTTATGCAATATTCCTCTCGTCAATCTCCCCTCGGCTTTGCTAGAATTTACAATAAATTGTAGATGTAATAAGCAATACTGGTATCCAATACCAATGCACTATCACAAAAATCTGTCAATTGGAGATTGATCATGAATGTACCTGAAGCTTCTCCAAGCTTCTATTTCGCCCTTTCTGCAAGGTACTCTTTGTAGTTCCTCTTCTAGTGCCCATCTTTACCACAGTGGAAGCACTAGCCTTTGTCCTTTGTTGGGTCTTTCTTAGCAACCTTTGCTTTACCTGGTTTGCCCTTGCCCTTTCCCTTCTTAAGGGACCTTTCTGCTTTCCTTTTCTTTCTAGTCTCACCAGTGTAGAGAACTGGCTTCTCTTTCTTAATAGTACTCTCTGCCTCCTTCAACATATTGAGGAGCTCTGGGAGAGTCACCTCAAGCTTGTTCATATTAAAATTCATTATGAACTGTGAAAAGGAATCTGGTAGGGATTGAACCACACAGTCCACACACAAGTTATCCTCTAGGACCATTCCTAGACCTGTGAGTTTCTCTATCCACTCAATCATCTTTAGGACATGGTTCTGAACCGGTGTCCCCTCAGTCATCCTAGCGCGGAAAAGGCTCTTGGATATCTCATATCGTTGAGTCCTTCCCTGTTCCTCAAACAATTTGCGGACATGTAGGAGAATGGATCTGACATCCATCTTTTCATGTTGTCTCTGTAACTCAGGAGTCATAGAGCCCAACATATAACACTAAGCAAGAGTGGTGTCATCAATGTACTTCATGTAGCGAGCAATCTCATCCTCGTTTGCCCCTTCTTCGGGCGTAGGCATCACTGTATCAAGGACGTATACGATTTTCTCCGCTGTGAGAACAATTCTCAAGTTACGGAGCCAATCCGTATAATTTGGACCAGTGAGGTGGTTGACATCAAGTATGCCACGTAAGGGATTTGAAAGCGACATTTTCTGAAAATAAAGATACAGCAGAAATGAATAACATGCAGATTTTGCAAGAAATAAACTATCAAGATATGGACTTCTATCTTAATATGCTCTCACTATTTTACTAACGAGTCATGTGACACCCTCAGCACGTGAAACGGAAGTCTCCGGCAGACTTCTAGTGGGGATCAGGATCCAATCAGCGTCTTAGTGTAACCTCGAGGGACTCGACCAATCACACTAAGCCTAAAAGGTAGGCAACTCTTGCCGATCACAACTCCTTGTGATTCCCGTCCTGTTTGGCCTCCGAATCACCATGGCCTCGAGGGACTCGACCAACCATGATGCTCGGTTAAGTCAACACCTTCGTTACAAGATGAGTCTGATTTGATGATATACCCTCGAGGGACTCGACCAAGCATACCATGCCCTCAGGTCACCGGCGACATCTCTATGTCAGAAGTAAGATAGCGAATCGCGATATAGGTGAGTCTCGAGGGACTCAACCAACTCAACCTACATCGGGAATCGGTTCCTACTCATAACGATGGAAGGCCACGCGGGTCAATCTAATTGCCTCACGTTTACCGACTTAATATTATCGAGAGAGATGTTTCTATGATTTGGTCTCCTAATATGACATGTCACACATATACATATTTAATATATATCTACATCGCATGCAAATATATATACATATCTAGTATGTGTATAAGCAATCACATCAGATGATCATGGACCACAACCTAATATGATTAGGCCCGAGCCAGTAGGCCTAATCACTCACATCAAGATCTATGTGTGCAACGGTGCATCTCCATGCCCTGTGATCGTCCATCTCGTCCTCGTCGGTTCCGTCGACATCTTGATGCATCTTCATGCATCACGATCGTCTGTCTCGTGGGTCCCACTATTGCATCCACGCTCCTGCTGTGCCTCCTCATGTGATTACAACTTAATCATAGACACGCAAGCCCGACAATAAACGAGAAATATAATAGAGGCACGCAGACCTCAATAATAATAATCACAAGTACACACATCACACGCTCCATGATCATCCGTCCACATATCATACATCACATATATAAATAATCATCATCATGTAGGACTACTAGATAATAATAAAAATAATAATCAACTAAACTTTTTAATTAATTAATATTTTCTGAAATCAGGGACATATAGGGAATTTATGAATTCATAGGGGTATTTTCATAATTTGGACAAAAGACAGAAAATGGAATTTCTTAAATTCCGAGGGGTAAAACTATCTTTTGCCCAGAAAACCCTAATGCCCTCCTCCCCTTTGCTGCTGCTGCCGCCGTCGCCACCCTGCTGGCGGCGGCCTATGCGGCGGGGGCCGGGGCGCTGCATTCGCTTGCGGGCGGCACACCCACTGGCGGCGCTGCCGCTGCAGGTGGGTGCCCTCGCGGGCGGTTCTGCCCGCGAGGTAACGCCCGCAGGCGGTGCTGTCCCGCCGGGCGGCCGCCCCTGTGGGGGGGGGGGGGGGGTGGGGGGGGGGGTGGGGTTTCACCCGCGGGAGCATCCAGCATTCCGTAAGCGGATCAATCAGTGAACTCATTCTCCAATGAGCACCTGTACTATATCCCTAGTGTCCCTATACGAGCAGCTATGAGACCAGCTACATCAATCATATGGATGGGTATATAGCACACCAGTCTGTCCGGTTATCACGATGTCCCTCTCGAGTAACCTATTACCAGGATTATTTAGGATATGCGTTTAAAGGTGAATCGATCTCATTATCGTGATCTCATTACGATCCGATTACCATTGCACAAATCCAAGGACATCACAATATATATATGCTTTTATACAATAGTTATAAAGTGATATATGCCAAAATATAATAAGCAAAAAGATTCTGTATCAAGTCACACGTGCCATCACTCACGTGATTGGCTTGTTGGGCACCTATGACTAACAATCTCCCACTTGATCTAAAGCCAATCACCTATGTGTCTGATCCCCATCAGACCCTTGTGATGCTCAAAGATAATCTGAGACAACGGCTTTGTCAGTGGATCTGCAATGTTATCACGTGATTGGCTTGCTGGGCACCTATGACTAGCAGTATCAACCTTGCCTTTGTTAAAATTATTTAAAATAAGAAAGGAACTAAGCCTTTCATACCAAGCTCTAGGAGCTTGTTTCAAGCAATAGAGAGCCTTAGTTAATTTGAATACATGGTTAGAAAGAAGAGAATTTTCAAATCCGGGAGGTTGTTCGACATATACTTCTTCGGAAATAAAACCATTCAAGAAAGCACTTTTGACATCCATTTGAAACAGTTTAAAATTATTACTACTAGGATAGGCAAGGAGCATCCTTATGACTTCTAATCGAGCCACGAGAGCGAAGGTTTCTTCGTAATCCATACCTTCTTCTTGGTTGAAACCTTTGGCCACTAATCTAGCTTTGTTTCTAACCACGATACCATTTTCGTCTTGCTTGTTTCTAAATACCCATTTAGTACCAATGACTAAATGGTCACTAGGTCTAGGAACAAGCTTCCATACCTTATTCCTCTCAAATTGATTCAATTCCTCTTGCATTGCAATAACCCAAAAATCATCTTTTATGGCCTCAATGCATTTAGGTTCAATTTGAAAAAGGAAGGCGGCGTTAGCACAAAAAATTCTTGAAAGAGGAACGAGTTTGAACCCCTTTTGATGTATCTCCTATAATTAGCTCCTTTGGATGAGCATCTATATACTTTCATTCCTTGGGTAAAAAAAATTCAGAAGAAGGTGCATCCAAGTTGCTATTTTGAGGAGGGGGTTCATTTAAATTCAAATTATCAACACCAAGATCATCATCAAAATTATTTTTCTTTAAATTAAAATTTTCATTAAAAACTACGTGAATAGACTCTTCTATTACTAAGGTTCTTTTGTTAAAAACCCGAAAAGCCTTAGAAACGGAAGAGTAACCAAGAAAGATGCCTTCATCGGATTTAGCATCAAATTTTCCTAAGGCATCCCTATCATTCAAAATAAAGCATTTACAACCGAAAACTTTAAAATAGGAAATATTTGGTTTTTTGTTATTCCATAATTCATAGGGAGTTTTTGATAGGGATGGTCTTATTAGGACCCTATTCATGATGTAGCAAGCCGTATTTACGGCTTCGACCCATAAGTACTTGGGTAGACTATGTTCATTTAATATCGTTCTTGCCATTTCTTGTAGGTTTCTATTTTTTCTTTCAACTACTCCATTTTGTTGGGGATTCCTTGGAGTGGAGAAGTTGTGATTGTATCCATTAACTTCACAAAAATTTTGAAAGTTACGGTTTTGAAATTCGCCACCGTGATCACTCTGAATTAATGAAATCATGAAACCTTTTTTGTTTTGAGTGAGTTTACAAAATTTAGAGAAACACTTAAACCAATCACTTTTGTTAGCTAAGAAATAGGTCCAAGTGTATCTAGTATAGTCATCCACAATTACAAACGCATATTTGCTTCCTCCTAGACTTGTCATGTCAATTGGTCCAAATAAGTCCAAATGAATCAATTGTAATGGTCTAGTGGTGCTAATTTGAGTTTTTGGTTTGAAACTAGTTTTTATTTGTTTACCTAGTTGACATGCATCGTATACTTTGTCCTTAATAAACTTTATATTTGGAATTCCTCGCACTAATTCTCTGGATGAGATCTTAGATATTAGTTTCATGCTTGCATGGCCTAGTCTCCTATGCCAAAGCCAAGCATCATCATTTAAAGCGGAGAAGCACATTTCATTACTTAGTTCATCAAGGTTGATGGTGTAGACATTATTTTATTTTAATGCAATCATAGTTATGTTATGGTTTGGTTTTTCAAAAATACACACATTTAATTCAAATCTAACGATATAACCTTTATCGCATAATTGACTAACACTCAAGAGATTATGTTTCAATCCATCAACTAGTAAGACATCATCAATAGAAAATTTTAATTTGTTACCAATGGTTCCCTTGCCAATGATTTTGCCTTGGTTGTTGTCTCCGAAGGTGACGTACCCTTCTTCTTTGCTAGTGAGCATAGAGAAATGAGATGGATCTCTAGTCATATGTCTTGAGCATCCACTATCTAGATACCATCTCTTGCTCCTAGCTTGTGATGGTGTATGTTTCTACAAGAAGGGATTATTTTTAGGTACCCATTTTCTTTTGGGTGCCTTAAAAACTGATTTAACTTGTTCATCATATTGCATAGAATTATTCATGGTTCCTTTAGGAACCCAAATTAGTTTGTTCGGACTAATTTTCTTTAATGGACATTTATAAGTTTTATATCCATATTTACAACAAAAGTTGCAATTGCTTTGGTGCCGAACATGTAAGACGGGGCCTTTAATGAAGGTGGTTGGATTTTGGTGAGGACTTCTCACAAATCCAATTCCACTTCTTTTAAGAACGTGACCCTTATTTGTAAGGATCATGTTCAAAGATTTGCTACCAACCTCGAATTTCTTCAAGGTGTCCTTAAGTAGCAAGTTCTCCTTTTGGAGAGATTCTAGATCATAGCATTTTATACATGGAGCTAAACTATCATGATATTCAGTTTTTAATTTATCGATATCACAAGTGAGACTATCATGCTCCTTTTTTAGCAATTTGTATTTTCTACTAATTATCTTACATTCATCAAATAACTCATGGAAAGCATTTAATAAATCATGATAAGGTAAATATGCATCAATTAAATCCGTTACCTCTTCTCCGATGGTCATTAGGGCGTAATGAGCAACTTGCTCGGTGTTGGACTCCTCTTCTTCGGACGCGCTTGAATCATCCCACGTTGCCTTGAGCGCCTTCTTCTTTGATGTTCTCTTTTTGGCTTAAAGACAATCGTTCTTATAGTGTCCCGGTTTTTTGCACTCAAAGCAAATCACTTGGTCCTTCTTGTGTTCGAATTTATTTTTTGTATTATTTTTAAATTTATTCTTTCTTAAATATTTTTTAAATTTTTGAGTCAAAAGTGCAATGTCATTGTCACTGTCCTCATCACTTGATGTTTCTTTCAAGTGGTCTTCTTGTGATGTGAGTGTCATATCCTTCCTGTTCTTTGGAAGGGGGTTCTCGAGCTCGTCATGAGCATGACATATCATTTCGTAGGTCATTAGAGACCCAATAAGTTCTTCAAGAGGGAATGTTTTAAGGTCTTTAGCCTCTTGAATTGCCGTAACTTTTGGATCCCAACTTTTAGGGAGGGATCTTAAGATTTTAGTTACTAGTTCAAAGTTAGTAAAATCTTTACCAAGAGCTTTGAGTCCATTGATGACATCCGTGAACCGGGTGTACATGTCTCCGATGGACTCACTTGGTTTCATTCGGAAAAGTTCGTAAGAGTGCACAAGGATGTTGATTTTGGACTCTTTCACTCGGCTAGTGCCTTCATGAGTGACCTCAAGAGTTCTCCAAATATCAAAAGCCGAATCACAAATTGAAACACGATTAAATTCATTTTTGTCTAGTGCACAAAACAAGGCATTCATAGCCTTTGCGTTTAAAGCAAAAACCTTCTCCGATTCATTCCATTCGCTCATCGGAAGAGAAGATTTTTGAAATCTGTTTTCCACAATAGTCCAAAGCTCGAAATCCATGGAAATGAGGAAGATCCTCATACGAGTCTTCCAATAAGTATAATCCGACCCATTAAACAAGGGTGGACGTGTGATAGAGTGACTCTCATGTATGCCGGAGTAAGCCATCTCTCTTGGGTATCAAACCAAATATGAGAGTGAGCCTAGCTCTGATACCAATTGTTAAGATCGGAGTGGCACTAAGAGGGGGGGGTGAATTAGTGCTGCGGTAAAGTGCGATAAACTTTTGACGATTTAAACACTTTCGGAAACTTCGTACGATAAAAGCAATGTTTTCGTTTGAAACCGTTTCGATTGCGTTTTAACTTGAAGGGATAAGTAACACGAAGACAAAGAAGTAGAGCATTAAAGTACAAATGGTTTGTAGTAATATAAATGACAATAAGTAAATGCAAACCAGAGATCACGCCGATTTTACAGTGGTTCGGTCAAATGACCTACATCCACTTGCGAGGCCCCTCTTCGATGAGGTTCCCACCTTCCACTAGCAAATCTCTTGAAGGGGAAGGGTAAATACCTCTCTTACAACTTTTTACAAGTGGTTCACTCTCTTACAGATTTTCAGCAAGAAAGAAGGAGGTGAACACTAGCAAATTGAAAACAAGACTAGCTAAGACTTTTCTAAGGCCTTTCTCTCAAACAATTGCTTCTCAAAAAGTTGTAATCTCTGAGATTTGAGGGGTATTTATAGGCCTTAAGAGGATTCAAATTTGGGCTCCAAAATTTGAATTCTCTTTGGGTTCCCGATGCTGGCGGTGCCACCGCCTGTCAGTGTTTGACATTGATAGTGCTGGGCGGTGCCACCGCCCAGTTCTCGGGTGCTGGGCGATGCCACCGCCAGACCCTTCGGTTCACTGGTTGGGCTTAAAATTTAGCCCAAACCACATCTAATTTTGGCCCAATTGGCCCCTAACCAGGATATAGGATTATCTATTAATCCTAATCCTACTTACAAGTGAACTACATAACTAAAAACATCTTAAGCAAGTTTTCAACCACGAACGTCGAGTCTTGTTCCGGCGAGCTTTCCGACGGACTCCAAGCAAGCTCCCGAACTTGTGAGGACTTTAACGAGTAGCCGAGCCTTCTCGGTGATCTCCATGAACCTTCGGCAATCTCTTCGGCGAACTTCCGAATATTCTGACAGGTTCCCGATTTCTTCTCGGTTGGTTCCGACAGCATCTCCGACGATTCTTCGGACTCTTAAACGTCCATCGAACTTGACTCCGGTATTCTTGCTTTGTATTTTTTGGTTATCGTAGTTAATCCTACATACTTAACTCAATAATATGGATTATATCAATTAACCCATCAATTGATTTTATCATCAAAATCCGAGATTCAACACCAATGAACTCTCGAACTCCCAATGAGATCTCAATCTTGACTCCAACACAACACCTGCTTTTTGTCTTACTGCAATTGTAGTTAATACTGCACACTTTTCTCAATTTATAGATTAGATCAAACAAATTACAATTGACTTCATCATCAAAATCCGAGATTCAACAATCTCCCCCATTTTGATGATGACAATCAATTGATGACGAAGTTAACTTTAACTCCCCCTATCTATATATGTTAGGACTCTAGCTTGGAGAGTCCTAATTGAGAGGGACATTCATGTAAAACCTACTTAAGTTGACCCCTATTAAAGAGGTGAAGAGGTCGGCTAGGGTTAGGAGGTTGTTTCTTAGAGAAGAATAAGGAGTTGTAAAGGAATCGGTGTCTTGTGTAGGAGTCCTATTAGGAGTTGGTTAGAAGTAGGAGTCTTGAGTAGGAGTCCTATTAGGAGTTAGGATTTAGAAGTCATATAAATAGTCATGTATTCCTCCTCTTTTCATAAGCAATAGATGAATCTTTTCTGCTGCCTTTGAGTAGCAACTTGGAGGGAGGAACCCCTATAGAGTTCTAAGGAGGCCGATCCCCTAAAAAGATCAACCCCAAGTTTAGAATCTGCAAGAGTTCTAACACCTGGTATCAGAGCAGCATTCTTGGCATCTCGCTGTCCTTCCATAGCCATCCATCAACCCTCCACAACTGCCCAAAGCAATTCCCACAATTGCTTAAAAGATCGTCACCAAATTCCGCCGCATCTCCACCACCACGGATCATTCTTTGATCTCCCCGTGAATTGCAATAGGTTCTAGTTTTCTACCTTACTGCTACTGTAATTTAGTTATCATTATTTGAAAATCCCAAAAAAATTATTCCTATATTGCTACATAAACTTTTCGTCATAAAGTTTTCATCTCTACGACGAAAGATACATTGCAGAATTCCAACCATATAGCACCATCTGTTTGATCTTGCTACTGTGTTTCTTCTATCCAAATCTCTACAAAATTTTTATGACATCTTTGATACTTCCTAACAGCAGATTTCCCTTTAGTTTTGTCAAAAAATTCTCAATATAAACCATTGATATTTTACGTCTAATCTGCTATACTTGAAAATCTGTACTATAAAATTTCAGCCGCATAGTACTGTTTGTTTGATCTTAATACTAAATTATTTCTATCCAAATCTCTACGAAATTTTTATGATAGTTTTGACACTTCCTAATAGTGGATTTTCCTATGGTTCCATCAAAAAATTCTCAATATAAACCACTGATCTTTTACGTCCAATCTGCTATACTTAAAAATCTATGTTGCAAAAAATTTCAGCCGCATATTATTGCCTTAACCCATCTATTTACAATCTTTTTTGAATGAAATTTCTTATACATTTCATAGATCATATTGGCTTCCATTTAAGATTGATCTATTAAGAAATTCATCTCTAAAAATGATTTTGTGTTGATGCAAATTTTTGTCGTAAATCGCTGAAATTTTTCGACGAGAATTCTACAATCGCAACTTGCACCAATTTCCTTGCTGTTATACTACCGAAATTTTCTTGATTAAATTAGACATCCTTGCTGTCATATAAACTGTGATTTTGCAATCAATTCCCTCCTCAATTCTCTCATGTTTTTGGTGAAAATTATGTCGAGACACCGTTGTTTCTTCGACGACAATTCTACTCTTACAAGACAGTACATACTTGCTACAACTTCCACTAATTTCTATCAAACCTTTGCTACCATCTACCACAAATCCAAAACTTTCATCCATAGCCTTAAAACTCCACCAAACCATACCCTCAAACTGCACCCAAAATAGCCACAAAACAAGCCTAAACCGTAGCCTACATCCACCAATCTACCAACCCTTTCGACCATCACCTCTCTCAACCAATACATGCCTTTAACCCGACGACAAAAGAGAGATCTTAACATCACAGATTTAGCGGCATATACTATGGCATCTGAGGAGGTAATCAATGCTAAATTCGAAGCCTTCGAGGTGTGAATGGTGGATAAGATTCGGACGCTCTTTACCGAACTCAGATTGGCCCGACCACTAAGCCTGAAGAAATCATATCAAAGAGAGAGCTTTGCCTAATCGCACCAAGCCCGAAGATATGACTTCCAAGAGAGGGGAAGCTCTATGACCGACCCCAACTATCCATGCATGAGAGTGGACTTCCCTAGATGGGAAGAAGGAGACCCGATTGGTTGGATCTCGCGCGCAGAGCAATATTTTCGGTACCACAAAACCACGGATGCATCTATGATGAAAATTACAGCTATACATCTTGAAGGGGATGCTATACAGTGGTTTGACTGGTTTGAACATACTTATGGAGTCTTTTTATGGTGACAATTCAAAGAAGGACTGCTGATCCGCTTCAAACCAACCGATTACGTGAATATTGACGGACAACTAGCAAAGATCCGATAAACCTCCACCATTCAGGAGTACCAAACTAGGTTTAAAAGGTTATCTAGTCAAACTCATGATTAGTCTAAAAAAAAGCTATTGAGGACCTACATTGAGGGCTTGAAGCCGAAGATTCGAGGAGAAGTTAAAGCACGACAACCGTATACGCTTATGGCAGCCATCTCTTTCGCACGATATCAAGAGGAGCAATTGAACCATGAAGCTCGGAGGACTAGGGTCACTCCTCAACCAGTAATATTGAAGCCCTCAGCCCCCCCTACCGTCGACCAAGTCCCTACACCAAAGAGGTTAACAAGAGAAGAGCTTCGGGAGCGATATGCGAAGGGGTTATGTTGGCATTGTGACGAGCCATGGAGCTGTGAGCATCACTGTAGTAAAGGGAGACTTCTTATGATTGAACCAATAGAAGAAGTGGTTATTGAATATATAGAAGAGAGCCATCAACATGAAGAAGAAGATGCAAAAGAAGAGCCACAACTGACCGAAGTTACGGTACATGCACTAGCCGGCTACTCAAACCCGCAAATGATGAAAGTTGGAGGCCTTCTCAAACAACAATCGATCACTGTTCTCATCGACACGGGCAGTACTAATAACTTTTTAAACAGTAAAGTTACTATCCAGATGGCATTACCTATCGAGAATTACAGCAGGTTTGACGTTAAGGTCGCCGATGGATTGATTTTGAAGTATGATCGTAGGCACCCACAAGTGAAACTGTTGCTGATCATGAGGCCTTACCAAGAGATAATTGGATATTTCTTCCTTCTCCCTCTTGATGATCATGAGGCCATGCTCAGAATTAAATTTTTAACGACATTATGTCACGAAGAGTCGTCGCGCACCCGCAACAACTCTGTTCAACGAACCGTTCGTTGCTCACACTTGCATGTACAGCTGCTTGACAGCATGTTTTCTCATGGTTTTGGGTCATTTTACTGTAAATATGTAAGTTCGAACAAGCTGCAGCGTTGCAAAGCGATCGCTCACCGAACCGAGCAAAACAGCCCCAAAACAGCCCAAAACGGCTCCGTTTTCGCGTGCCGCGGGAGGTGAGCGGAGTGCTGCCTCCGCTCACCAAAATGTCAGCCATCTCAGCACCCAGGAACCCCCCGGGTGGCACATGGCTGGATGGGGCTTCGGATATATACCGGGCGTTGAACACTCTTTCGCAAGTTCGCACGTGACCTTTACGGGAACTTGGTTTTGCGCCCGGGAGCAGGTGAGCGGCTGTTTGTGGGCTTGCAGCTGTTCGTTCATCCTTAAAAGCCTTGTTTTTCTCCCTCTCCCTCTTTTCTCTTGTGCACACAAGGTGTTCGACAATTTGCTTGTAAAGCTTCCCTTTTCGCGAGACTTCGGGACTTGTCCGTTGCTCGTTCTTTCGATCTAACTTTCTTTCTCTTTTATAGGTCCTTCGGGACCTACGAGAGGTTACAAAGTGGCTGATCCTTGCGGAGCAAGATCGCAAGGGCGAAGCGCGACTTAGGCAACGCAAGCTAAGTTCGCGTCTTTGCCACACGGGTGACTCACGACTTAGGCAACGCATGCTAAGTTCAAGTCTTTTGCCGCAAGGGAGCCTCACACCTTCGGTAATTCCAGCTAAGGTCGTGACATTGTGGTATCAGAGCGGGCAAGCTCTTTGATCGAATAGCGAACGAACTTCGCAACTTCGCCATGGCAAAGCATCGTGGCGAATCAAGCAAGACGGGGCAAGCCGGAACCTTGCCCCAAGCAGCCGCAGGTGGGCTGCATGTGCACACTCGCTCTCATGCTGTTGGAGCCGCTCACGAGGATCGCGGTAGCGAACAGGATGAGCGAGAAGTTGGCAACTCTCCGCGAGCGGAGGAAGCGCAATCTGGTGCGCTAACTGGGAAAAAGAGTCATAAGGAGAGATTCACGACGGCAGAAACCCGCTTGGATGTTCTGGAAGCGAGCATGGAGGAACTCTACCATGGCCAACAAAGACTTGTTGGGGTAGAGAGCTCGCAAGAGGAAGCGGAGTCCAGGATCGACAAGGTCGAGGCCCTAGTCGACCGACTGTCAGATGACACCAAGGACTCCGTGCAGCACTTACAAGATATTGTGGCGGAACTCACCGCAAAGGTGGCCATCCTTACAAGAACGCTAAATGCGGGAGGAGGCAACACCCGCGCTGCACCGCCACAAAATTTGAGGGCACCTGAGCCCCATGGATATGGAGGGGCCAGAGATGCCAAGGAGCTCGAGAACTTTCTATTCGACATGGAGCAATACTTCCGAGCTACGAGGCCCGATTCTAAAGATACCAAAGTTTCTATAGCAACAATGTATCTGAATGGAGATGCGAAACTTTGGTGGCGAACTCGTTAGGAGAAAATCCAACAAGGTCGGTGTTGAGTCGACACATGGGAAGACTTGAAGCGGGAGTTGAGAACTCAGTTCCTACCGGAGAACACAGAGTTCGTCGCAAGAAGGAAGTTGAGACAACTCCGCCAAAGTACCACCATCCGAGACTACGTGAAGCAGTTTTCTGCACTAATGCTGGACATACAAGACATGTCCGAGAAGGACAAGTTGTTCAGCTTCCTTGATGGTTTGAAACCATGGGCTCAACAGGAGTTAAATCGAAGGAATGTTACCGATGTAGTCGGGGCAATTGCAGCTGCAGAAAGGCTTACCGACTTTGTTTCCTTTGAAGACCCAGCGAGAAGGAAACAATCTTCAGGCAATCGCCCTCCAAAACATTCTCGAGGGAAGGAGCTCGGGGGCGAACAGAAGAAGAAGAGCTCCCACAAAGGGCCGAACCCGAAAGGCAAGGCCTCAAAACCTAAAGGATGCTTCTTGTGCGGAGGACCGCACATGGTAAGGGAGTGCCCACAAAAACAAGCACTCAATGCATTGACGGCTTCCATCCACCCTCCCCGATCGGACAAGGGCAAAGCTGTCGCCCTTAGCTCAAGCAGTTCTGAATCCAGCAGCGACGATGAGGAGTCGCAAGAACCCCGAATGGGAGCAATGCGTTTGCTGAACTCTATGCGGGGTCAAGTGGGGGAGAACATGAAGACGAAGGCACAAAAAGCAGGAAGTAGCGAGCTGATGTATGTGGACATTTAGCTAAATGGCCAAACTGCTAGTCATAAGTGCCCAGCAAGCCAATCACGTGAGTGATGGCACGTGTGACTTGATACAGAATCTTTTTGCTTATTATATTTTGGCGTATATCACTTTATAACTATTGCATAAATGCATATATATTGTGATGTCCTTGGATTTGTGCAATGGGAATCGGATCGTGATGAGATCACGATAATGAGATCGATTCACCTTTAAACACATATCCTAAATAATCCCGGTCATAGGTTACTCGAGAGGGACATCGTGATAACCGGATAGACTGGTGTGCTGTATACCCGTCCATATGATGGATGCAGCTGGTCTCATAGCTGCTCGTGTAGGGACACTAGGGATACAGTACAGGTGCTCATTGGAGAATGAGTTCACTGATTGATCCGCTTACGGAATGCTGGATGGTTGATGATGCCTTATTGTCAGACAACGATTCCGTAGTCCTAGTGGTGTATCTAGTTCTTAGACTTGAGACACCAAGGATGTCCTGTATGAGTGCTCCACTCTTTGATACCAGACTTATAGGTTTGGCTGTTCCCAGATCTAGTACAGCTGGTCATTGGGAGTGGTAGTCGACCTTACGAGGGCTATTGAGTGTCGATAGAGGATCATCCACTCTCGGTATCATGAGAGGAATATCTCATGTGTTCTTGCTCAGACAAATCCCTAGCCAGGGTCATTCGGGTTGAGAGAGAAAGAGTTCTCCGGGAGAATCTGATTAGAGCGAGACTCGAGTAGAAACCGTATGGGTCTGACAGCACCATGCTCGATATACGGTCTCTGGGATATTAGATGGATGAGGGACTATAGGTACATGGTAACTGAGGACAAACAGGTCCAATGGATTGGATTCCCCTGTATCGTCTGGGGACTACGGCGTAGTGGCCTAGTACTTCCGTAGTCGATGAGTCGAGTGAATTATTACAGAGATAATAATTCACTCAGTCAGAAGGAGTTCTGACAGGTATGACTCACGGCCAGCTCGATATTGGGCCTAGAGGGTCACACACATATGGTAGGCATTGCGATGAGTAGAGGTTCGGATATGAGATATCCGACGGAGCCCTTGTCTTATTGGATGCAGATCCAATACCCACTAGGGAAAGGACCCATTAGGGTTTTGACACGGGATCTCTATAAATAGGAGGGATTCACAGCCTCATAGGCTAGAGTCTTTGCTTGCCCTTCCTATTCTCCTCTCCCTCTCCACCTCAGAGTAGGCCTGGAGTTTTGAGGAGCGTCGTCGCAACCCTGCTGTGTGGATCACCGCTAGAGAGGAGGACGCTTGACCTCCTTCACCCTCTCCTAAGGATCTGCAAGGAAACAGGGATATACGATCTCCCTAGGTAACACAATCTCTATACGCAGTTTTGTGTTTTTGCGGATTTTGCGCACCAATCTTCGCACGACGATGAACATCTTTTTGGGAATCGGGGATTTTTGTTTTCTTGTTCTTCCGCTGCGCATATGATGTCGCCCCCTATGATTTCCCAACAGTGGTATCAGTGCCAGGTTGTTCGTGCGAATGATTGGTTTTGAACTGCGTGTGTTGTGTTTAGGAAGAATATTGACGTTAAAATCGTTGACGCAAAAGCGAGGAAGGGCAGCAACAGTTGCTGCCCTCGATCTGCATACCTGCAGCCGCAGCCAGGCAGCACAGCGCTGGCGCATGCGCAAGCGCTGTGCCTGCAGCAGCCGGCCGGCGGTCTGCTTGCAGCAGGCTTGCTGCTGGCGGGGCTGGCAACCCACGGGCAGAGGCGCCGCAGGGAAGCGGCGCCTGCCGCCGAAAGGAAGCGGCGCCGACCGCCGCTGCTCCCGCGGGCGAAACCCCCCCCAGGGGCGGCCGCCCGGCGGTACAGCACCGTCTGCGGAGGCAGCGGCGCCCGAAGGGGGCGCCCCACCCGCAGCGGCATCGCCGCCAGCGGGCGTGCCGCCTGCAGGCGAGGGCAGTGCCCTCGCCCCGCCGCACAGGCCGCCGCCGGCAGGGTGGCGGCGGCGGCAGCAGCAAAAAGGGCAAAGGGTATTAGGGTTTTCTGGGAAAAAGACAGTTTTGCCCCTCGGAATTTGAGAAATTCCAGTTTCTGTCTTTTGTCCAAATTACGAAAATACCCTTAGGAATTGAGAAATTCCCTATATATCCCTGATTTCAGAAAATATTAATTAATTAAAAGGTTTAGTTGATTATTATTTTTATTATTATCTAGTAGTCCTACATGATGATGATTATTTATACATGTGATGTATGATGAGTGGACGGATGATCATGGACCGTGTGATGTGTGTACTTGTGATTATTATTATTGAGGTCTGCGAACCTCCATTATATTTCTCGTTTATTGTCGGGCCTGCGTGCCTATGATTAAGTTGTAATCACATGAGGAGGCGCAGCGGGAGCGTGGAAGCCATAGCGGGACCCACGAGACGGACGATCGTGATGCATGGAGATGCATCAAGATGTCGACGGAACCGACGAGGACGAGATGGACGATCACAAGGCATGGAGATGCACCGTTGCACACATAGATCTTGATGTGAGTGATTAGGCCTACTGGCTCGGGCCTAATCATATTAGGTTGTGGTCCATGATCATCTGGTGTGATTGCTTATACACATACTAGATATGTATATATATTTGCATGCGATGTAGATATATATTAAATATGCATATATGTGACATGTCATATTAGGAGACCAAATCATAGAAACATCTCTCGATAATATTAAGTCGGTAAACGTGAGGCAATTAGATTGACCCACGTGGCCTTCCATCGTTATGAGTAGGAACCGAATCCCGGTGTAGGTTGAGTTGGTCGAGTCCCTCGAGACTCACCTATATCGCGATTCGCTATCTTGCTTACGACATAGAGATGTCACCGGTGACCTGAGGGCATGATATGCTTGGTCGAGTCCCTCGAGGGTATATCATCAAATCAGACTCATCTTGTAACGAAGGTGTTGACTTAACCGAGCATCATGGTTGGTCGAGTCCCTCGAGGTCATGGTGATTCGGAGGCCGAACAGGACGGGAATCACAAGGAGTTGTGATCGGCAAGAGTTGTCTACCTTTTAGGCTTAGTGTGATTGGTCGAGTCCCTCGAGGTTACACTAAGACGCTGATTGGATCCTGATCCCCACTAGAAGTCTGCAGGAGACTTCCGTTTCACGTGCTGAGGGTGTCGCGTGACTCATTAGTAAAATAGTGGGAGCATATTAAGATAGAAGTCCATATCTTGATAGTTTATTTCTTGCAAAATCTGCATGTTATTCATTTTTGCTACATCTTTATTTTCAGAAAATGTCGCTTTCAAATCCCTTACGTGGCATACTTGATGTCAACCGCCTCACTGGTCCAAATTATACGGATTGGCTCCGTAACTTGAGAATTGTTCTCACAGCGGAGAAAATCGTGTACGTCCTTGATACAGTGATGCCTACGCCCGAAGAAGGGGCAAGCGAGGATGAGATTGCTCGCTACGTGCTATATGTTGGGCTCTATGACTCCAGAGTTACAGAGACAACATGAAAAGATGGATGCCAGATCCATTCTCCTACATGTCCGTAAATTGTTTGAGGAACAGGGAAGGACTCAACGATATGAGATATCCAAGAGCCTTTTCCGCGCTAGGATGACTGAGGGGACACCGGTTCAGAACCATGTCCTAAAGATGATTGAGTGGATAGAGAAACTCACAGGTCTAGGAATGGTCCTAGAGGATAACTTGTGTGTGGACATTGTGCTTCAGTCCCTACCAGATTCCTTTTCACAGTTCATAATGAATTTTAATATGAACAAGCTTGAGGTGACTCTCCCAGAGCTCCTCAATATGTTGAGGGAGGCAGAGAGTACTATTAAGAAAGAGAAGCCAGTTCTCTACACTGGTGAGACCAGAAAGAAAAGGAAAGCAGAAAGGTCCCTTAAGAAGGGAAAGGGCAAGGGCAAACAAGGTAAAGCAAAGGTTGCTAAGAAAGACCCAACAAAGGACAAAGGCCAGTGCTTCCACTGTGGTAAAGATGGGCACTGGAAGAGAAACTGCAAAGAGTACCTTGCAGAAAGGGCGAAACAAAAGCTTGATGAAGCTTCAGGTACATTCATGATCAGTCTCCATTTGTCAGACTCTTATGACAACACATGGGTATTAGATACCGGTAGTGCTTATCATATATGCAATTCGTTGCAGGTTCTGGCAAGGCCTAGGAGACTAGAGAGAGGCGAGATGGACCTCAAGATGGGTAATGGAGCAAAAGTTGCTGTATTAGCTGTTGGCGAGGTCGCCCTACATCTGCCTAGTGGAGCTTTTATTGCATTAGATGCATGTTATTTTGTTCCTTCTATTATCAAAAACATTATCTCTATTTCATGTTTAACAGTTAGTGGATATAAATTTGTTTTTGAGAACAATAGTTGTTCGATATTATTAGATGATAAGATCATCACGAAAGGAACATTGCATAATGGTTTATTTATGTTAGACACCACTCCACATATCATGAATATAAATGTGTCCAAAAGGAAATGAGATGAGTTGAACAGTGCATACCTGTGGCATTGTAGGCTAGGTCACATCCATGAAAGAAGGATTCAAAAGTTGCTAAATGATGGATATCTAGATCCATTCGACTATGTGTCATATGCAACTTGTGAGCCTTGCATTCATGGAAAACTGACCAACTCTCCATTTAGTGGAACTGGAGAGAGAGCCACTGAGTTGTTGGAACTGATACATAGTGATGTATGTGGACCCATGTCAACTCATGCCATTGGAGGTTACTCCTACTTCATTACATTTACTGATGATTTCTCAAGGTATGGATATGTGTACTTAATGAAGTACAAGTCCGAGGCCTTTGAGAAATTCAGAGAGTATAAGAATGAGGTGGAGAACCAGACTGGAAAGAGTATCAAAACTCTTCGATCAGATCGAGGAGGTGAGTACTTAAGTACAGAGTTTACTCACTTCCTCAAGGACCATGGGATATTATCCCAATGGACACCTCCTTATACACCTCAGCTCAATGGTGTCTCTGAAAGGAGAAATCGTACATTATTAGATATGGTACGGTCCATGATTAGTTTCGCTGACCTACCCATCTTATTCTAGGCATATGCTCTAGAGACCGCAGCTTACCTTCTGAACAGAGTTCTAACTAAGTCGGTAGTGTTTACACCATATGAGATATGGAAAGGGAAGAAGTCTGATCTTAAGGTTGTTAAGATTTGGGGCTGCCCTGCCCACATTAAAAGACACAACCCCGATAAGTTAGAATCAAGAACAGAGCGATGCAAATTTGTGGGACACCCCAAGGAAACTTGTGGGTATTATTTCTATCATCTCGAGGACCAAAAGGTCTTTGTAGCTAAGAGAGCAGTGTTCCTTGAGAAGGAACACATTCTTGGCGGAGATAGTGGGAGAATGATAGAGTTGAGCGAAGTTAGAGAACCAAGCTCAAGCACCACTCTACAGCCCGAGTCTGTTCAGGTACCTAATACACAAGTTTCAACTTTACGCAGGTCTGATAGAGTATCCCATCCTCCTGAGAGATATGTGGGACATATTAGAGCAGAGGATGTAGAGGATATTGATCCTCAGACCTACGAGGAGGCTATTATGAGTATAGACTCCGGGAAGTGGAAAGAAGCCATGAATTCTGAGATGGATTCTATGTACTCCAATAAGGTTTGGAACCTAGTTGATGCACCCGAAGGTATTGTACCCATCGGTTGCAAGTGGATCTTTAAGAAAAAGATCGGAGTAGATGGAAAGGTAGAGACCTATAAAGCAATGCTAGTGGCTAAGGGGTATCGTCAAAGGCAAGGTGTTGACTACGACGAAACTTTCTCACCCGTAGCAATGCTAAAATCCATCAGAATTCTATTGGCTATTGCAGCACACTATGATTATGAGATCTGGCAGATGGATGTGAAAACCGCATTCCTCAACGGGAACCTGGAGGAGGAGGTGTATATGATGCAACCTGAGGGATTCGTGTCCAAGAACTGCCCAGATAAGGTGTGTAGGTTGCTTAGATCCATTTATGGACTAAAGCAAGCTTCCCGAAGTTGGAACATAAGATTTGATGAGGCAATCAGATCTTATGACTTCGTTAAGAACGAAGATGAGCCTTGTGTATACAGAAAGGTAAGTGGGAGCGCTATTAGCTTTTTGGTGTTATATGTGGATGACATCCTCATCATTGGGAATGACATAGGAATGCTATCCACTGTAAAGACTTGGTTATCTAGACACTTCTCCATTAAGGACTTAGGGGAAGCATCCTATATCTTGGGGATTAGAATCTATAGAGATAGATCCAAGAGGATACTTGGCTTGTCCCAGTCCAGGTACATAAAAACCATTGTCAAAAGGTTTGGCATGGAAAATTCCAAAGGGCAAACATGAATATGATACCTTATGCCTCAGCAATAGGGTCTATCATGTATGTCATGTTATGTACTAGGCCTGATATAGCGCATGCTCTGAGTGTCACGAGCAGGTATCAGGCGAATCCAGGCTTGGAGCACTGGAAAGTAGTAAAGTGTATCCTTAAGTACTTAAGAAGGACTAAGGATCTTTTACTAGTATATGGAGGTAATAGCCTTAAGGTTGAAGGCTACACTGACTCAAGTTTTCAGTCTGATGTCGATGATAGCAAGTCGAATTCAAGGTATGTATACATCTTGAATGGAGGAGCAGTGTGCTGGAAGAGTTCCAAGCAAGATACCACTGCTGACTCAACCACAGAGGCGGAGTACATTGCTGCATCAGATGCAGCAAAGGAGGGAGTCTGGGTGAAGAAGTTCATCACAGATTTGGGAGTCGATACAGATAGCGACAAGTCGACTTCCTTATATTGCGACAACTATGGGGTGATTACTCAAATAAGGGAACCCGGGTCTTATCAGAAGTGTTCTGAGGAGGTTCCAGCTTATAAGAGAGATCGTAACCCGAGGAGATGTAACAATGGAAAGAGTTCCATCCGAAGATAACATTGCAGATCCACTAACAAAGCCGTTGTCTCATTTTGTCTTTGAGCGTCACAGGGGTCTGATGGGGATCAGACACATAGGTGATTGGCTTTAGGTCAAGTGGGAGATTGCTAGTCATAAGTGCCCAGCAAGCCAATCACGTGAGTGATGGCACGTGTGACTTGATACAGAATCTTTTTGCTTATTATATTTTGGCGTATATCACTTTATAACTATTGCATAAATGCATATATATTGTGATGTCCTTGGATTTGTGCAATGGGAATCGGATCGTGATGAGATCACGATAATGAGATCGATTCACCTTTAAACACATATCCTAAATAATCCCGGTCATAGGTTACTCGAGAGGGACATCGTGATAACCGGATAGACTGGTGTGCTGTATACCCGTCCATATGATGGATGCAGCTGGTCTCATAGCTGCTCGTGTAGGGACACTAGGGATACAGTACAGGTGCTCATTGGAGAATGAGTTCACTGATTGATCCGCTTACGGAATGTTGGATGGTTGATGATGCCTTATTGTCAGACAACGATTCCGTAGTCCTAGTGGTGTATCTGGTTCTTAGACTTGAGACACCAAGGATGTCCTGTATGAGTGCTCCACTCTTTGATACCAGACTTATAGGTTTGGCTGTTCCCAGATCTAGTACAGCTGGTCATTGGGAGTGGTAGTCGACCTTACGAGGGCTATTGAGTGTCGATAGAGGATCATCCACTCTCGGTATCATGAGAGGAATATCCCATGTGTTCTTGCTCAGACAAATCCCTGGCCAGGGTCATTCGGGTTGAGAGAGAAAGAGTTCTCCGGGAGAATCCGATTAGAGCGAGACTCGAGTAGAAACCGTATGGGTCTGACAGCACCATGCTCGATATACGGTCTCTGGGATATTAGATGGATGAGGGACTATAGGTACATGGTAACTGAGGACAAACAGGTCCAATGGATTGGATTCCCCTGTATCGTCTGGGGACTACGGCGTAGTAGCCTAGTACTTCCGTAGTCGATGAGTCGAGTGAATTATTACAGAGATAATAATTCACTCAGTCAGAAGGAGTTCTGACAGGTATGACTCACGGCCAGCTCGATATTGGGCCTAGAGGGTCACACACATATGGTAGGCATTGCGATGAGTAGAGGTTCAGATATGAGATATCCGACGGAGCCCTTGTCTTATTGGATGCAGATCCAATACCCACTAGGGAAAGGACCCATTAGGGTTTTGACACGGGATCTCTATAAATAGGAGGGATTCACAGCCTCATAGGCTAGAGTCTTTGCTTGCCCTTCCTATTCTCCTCTCCCTCTCCACCTCAGAGTAGGCCTGGAGTTTTGAGGAGCGTCGTCGCAACCCTGCTGTGTGGATCACCGCTAGAGAGGAGGACGCTTGACCTCCTTCACCCTCTCCTAAGGATCTGCAAGGAAACAGGGATATACGATCTCCCTAGGTAACACAATCTCTATACGCAGTTTTGTGTTTTTGCGGATTTTGCGCACTAATCTTCGCACGACGATGAACATCTTTTTGGGAATCGGGGATTTTTGTTTTCTTGTTCTTCCGCTGCGCATATGATGTCGCCCCCTATGATTTCCCAACACAAACGACCCGTGCAATGGTGGATACGGGCGCTACCCACAACTTCATAGTCGATCGCGATGCACAGCGACTTGGGTTGACCTTGGAGAAGAGCCCAAGCCGAATAAAAGCAGTGAACTCAGAGGCCATGCGAATCTTCGGGTTGGCGAAGGGTGTTCCTATCAAAATCGGGATTTGGAGCGGAAACACCAACATGATGGCCGTGCCACTGGACGACTTCCAAGTGATTCTTGGAATGGAGTTTATGCACGCAGCGAAGTTGGTGCCGATGCCGTTCTTGAACTCCCTATGTATGATGGGAGGTGATGACCCCTGCGTGGTTCCCGTCTCTCGGAGAGGAACCAAGGAGCCCCAACATATTTCGGCATTACAATTGAAGAAAGGGGTGCGAAAGGGCGAACTGACATTCGTGGCTGCTATGAAGGTAGAGCCACTCAACGAAGAGGCCATTCAAGAACCTGTTGTGGTGGCGAACGTCCTGAAGGAGTTCAAAGACGTTATGCCACCCGAGTTGCCGAAGACTCTTCCACCACGCAGAGGCGTGGATCACAATATCGAGCTGGAGCCAGGAGTGAAGCCTCCAGCGAGACCACCCTACCGCATGCCCCCGCCAGAGTTGGCAGAACTCAGAAAGCAGTTAGGTGAACTGCTAAGCGGTGGTCTCATCCGCAGCTCAAAAGCACCTTTCGGAGCTCCAGTTCTCTTCCAGAAGAAACAAGATGGGAGCCTCCGATTATGCGTCGACTACCGAGCCCTCAACAAAGTAACAGTGAAGAACAAGTATCCCATCCTGCTCATTGCGGACTTGTTCGATCAATTGGGCAAGGCGAAGTATTTCTCAAAACTCGACCTTCGGTCGGGATATTGGCAGGTGCGCATTGCTGAAGGCGACGAAGCAAAGACTACTTGTGTGACTAGATATGGAGCGTTTGAGTTCTTGGTGATGCCTTTTGGCTTAACCAACGCTCCGGCCACATTCTATACTCTCATGAACCAGCTATTCAAGGAGTATTTGGATAAGTTCGTGGTCGTCTACTTGGACGATATCGTCGTCTACAGCCAAACGCTCGAGGAGCATGTCAAGCATCTTCAGACGATTTTCAAGGTTCTCGGGGAGAACACGTTGTTCGTAAAAAGGGAGAAATGCTACTTTGCTCAAACTGAGATCCTATTCTTGGGGCATCGAATCGGTGATGGCTCCATTCGGATGGACAAGTCGAAGGTGCAAGCAGTTGCGGAATGGCGAACTCCAAAGAAGGTGCTAGAGTTGAGATCCTTCCTTGGTTTCGTCAACTACTATCGACGCTTCATTGCCGGGTATTCGAAGCGGGCAACCCCATTGACGGAGTTGCTGAAGAAGGAGCAGCCTTGGATGTGGTCGGACAAATGTGAGATAGCATTCCAAGACCTGAAAGCTGCTGTCCTAAAAGAACCAGTGCTCAAATTGCCAAACTATGGAGAGCCCTTTGAAGTCCACACAGATGCTTCGGACTTCGCTATTGGAGGAGTACTCATGCAGGAAGGTCATCCGGTGGCCTACGAGAGCCGCAAACTCAACGAGACCGAGAGGCGGTATCCAGTGCATGAGAAGGAGATGACAGCAGTGATTCACTGTCTACGAGTTTGGCGACACTACCTTCTCGGGTCGCGATTTGTGCTGAGGACAGACAACATCGCCTTGAGTTATTTCCAAACTCAGAAGAAGCTCTCCCCAAAGCAAGCACGGTGATAGGACTTCCTGGCTGAATTTGATATGGCAATGGAATACAAGCCCAGGAAGGCGAATGTCGTGGCCGATGCGCTGAGTCGAAAAGTGGAATGCGTGAATGCTGCACAACTGGAGGGCAAAGGCCAAGCAAGTCAGTTACACTCCAACTTCCTTTCCCGAATCAGAGATGGACTGTATAGTGATCCTCAGGCAGTTATCCTGATGCAGCTCATCAAAGATGGCAAGGCACGATGATTTTGGGTCCAGGATGGACTTGTTTACACAAAAGGGAATAGGGTTTATGTTCCCCGAGTGGACAATTTAAGGCGTGAACTCTTAAAAGAGTGTCACGATTCCCTTTGGGCTAGACACCCCGGCATTCACAGAACGTTGGCTCTCGTGGAGAGGGCCTTCTACTGGCCAAAGATGGGGATTGATGTGGAGGAGTATGTTCGAACATGCCTTACTTGCCAACAAGACAAGGCGGAGCAGCGGAAGCCGGTGGGACTTTTGGAGTCGTTGCCCGTACCAGAAAGGCCATGGGAGAGCATTTCCTTAGACTTCATATCAAGCTTGCCACCTGTAGGGGGACTTGGATCGATACTCGTGGTGGTCGATTGGTTTTCAAAGTATGCAACTTTCATTGCTGCTCCCCTACATTGTTCAGCTGAAGAGGCGGCCAAACTGATGATGAAGGGTGTAGTGAAGTATTGGGGAGTCCCACACAATATCGTTAGTGATCGTGATGCTCGGTTCCTGGGACGATTCTGGACCGAGCTATTCAAATTGTTGGGGTCAAAGTTATACTTCTCTACAAGCCTCCACCCCCAGACGGATGGCCAGACTGAAAGAATAAATTTGCTCTTGGAGCAGTATCTCCGGCACTACGTGAGTGCCAATCAACGAG
This sequence comes from Musa acuminata AAA Group, assembly GCF_036884655.1. NCBI lineage: Eukaryota > Viridiplantae > Streptophyta > Magnoliopsida > Zingiberales > Musaceae > Musa > Musa acuminata. The sequence continues at coordinate 17,802,192 of NC_088333.1, forward strand.
ATTGGGTGAAGCTGTTGGACATCGCCCAATTCTCCTACAACTTGCAGCGGAGCTCTACGTCCAACAAGAGCCCCTTCGAAATTATCACAGGACAACAACCGTCGACTCCGCACACTATGGCACTTGGGTATACTGGGAGTAGTCCATCAATCTATCATTTCGCAAAGGAGTGGCATCGAAATGCCGATATTGTGCGAGCTTACTTGGAGAAGGCGGCAAAACGGATGAAGAAGTGGGCAGACTTGGGAAGGCAACCACAAGAGTTCAAAGTTGGTGATTTGGTGTTGGTAAAGCTCCAACCAGCATCACTCCAATTCTTCAGGAACATAGTTCACAAAGGATTGGTGCGTAAGTATGAAGGGCCCTTCCCAATTATCAGCAGAGTAGGCAATGTTTCTTACAAGTTGCAGCTGCCGGCGTGGTTCAAAATTCACAACGTTCTTCACGCCAGCAACCTGAAGGCCTACCATTCGGATCCGCAAGATGCTTCTCGAAGTGTTCCAACTCGGCTTCCTCCCATTATAGCCTCCTACGAGAAGCGAGTGGAAACCATTCTGGCGGATCGTAAGATAAAGCTACCCAGCGGAGCGGAACAGACAGAGTACTTGGTGAAGTGAAGAAAGCTTCCCCGAACTGAAGCCAGTTGGGAGCCTGAAGACGCCCTGCGACATGAAGAAGAAGTCATCAACAACTACCAACAAGCGTCGATGAGGGCGTCGATAGTTTAAGTGGGGGAGAATGTCACGAACGGTCGTCGCGCACCCGCAACAACTCCGTTCAACGAACCGTTCGTCGCTCACACCCGCATGTACAGCTGCTTGACAGCATGTTTTCTCATGATTTTGGGTCATTTTGCTGTAAATATGTAAGTTCGAACAAGCTGCAGCGTTGCAAAGCGATCGCTCACCGAACCGAGCAAAATAGCCCAAAACGGCTCCGTTTTCGCGTGCCGCGGGAGGTGAGCGGAGTGCTGCCTCCGCTCACCAAAATGTTAGCCATCTCAGCACCCAGGAACCCCCCGGGTGGCACATGGCTGGATGGGGCTTCGGTTATATACCGGGCGTTGAACACTCTTTCGCAAGTTCGCACGTGACCTTTACGGGAACTTGGTTTTGCGCCCGGGACCAGGTGAGCGGCTGTTTGTGGGCTTGCAGCTGTTCGTTCATCCTTGAAAGCCTTGTTTTTCTCCCTCTCCCTCTTTTCTCTTGTGCACACAAGGTGTTCGACGATTTGCTTGTAAAGCTTCCCTTTTCGCGAGACTTCGGGACTTGTCCGTTGCTCGTTCTTTCGATCTAACTTTCTTTCTCTTTTACAGGTCCTTCGGGACCTGCGAGAGGTTATAAAGTGGCTGATCCTTGCGGAGTAAGATCGCAAGGGCGAAGCGCGACTTAGGCAACGCAAGCTATGTTCGCATCTTTGCCACACGGGTGACTCGCGACTTAGGCAACGCAAGCTAAGTTCGAGTCTTTTGCCGCAAGGGTGCCTCACGCCTTAGGCAATTCCAGCTAAGGTCATGACAATTACGCGATATTTCTTGGAATTTTATGCAACTAATTATGAAATTTTATAGTAAGGAGAAATATGTGATACTGAACGGGAAACATGGGGGCGACGTAATGACGATTTGCACACAACAAATGGAGAAGGTTTTGCATAAAGCATACAATGGCTTTTTAGTACAACTTGAGCAGCAAACTAAGGGAGAGCCAATAGAATTTGAAGATCTAAACCTACTTCCTTTGCTTGCTGAATTTTCAGATATATTTGACGAACCGCACAACCTACCTCTTACCCGTCGGCATGATCATTATATAATGATTCTTTCAGGCAGACCTCCAGCAAATACTCGGCCATATCAGTATCTACATCTCCAGAAGGATGAAATAGAAAGGATTGTAAAAGAGATGCTCGAAATAGGAGTTATTCGGCCAAGTTGCAACCTCTACTCTTCACTTGTGCTACTTGTACGCAAGAAGGACAGAACATGACGAATATGCATTGATTACCGAGCTCTCAATAGCATAATCATCAAGGGTAAATACCCTATTCCAGTAGTAGATGAATTGCTAGATGAAAGGAAGCACAAATCTTCACAAAGCTGGACCTACGATCCGGGTATTATCAAATACGAGTGTACGAAGAAGTCATACCGAAAACCGCCTTTCGAACACACAATGGCCACTACGAATTTTTACTTTCTTCAACAAAAGGTGGAATATCTTGGGCATATCATATCAAAGGAAGGTGTGATGGTGGACCCCTTCAAAATAGAAGCAATGCAAAACTGGCCTACCTCGAGGAACATAAAATTGCTACATAGCTTTTTAGGTTTAACAGGCTACTACCATAAGTTCGTGAAAAACTATGGAAAGATCAGTGCACCACTTACTTCCTTACTTGAAAAAGATATCTTCCAATGGTCGGACAGAGCCTCCACTGCCTTCGACAAACTTAAGGCAACCATAACAATGACGCCGGTGCTAGCGCTACCAGATTTCAACCGACCCTTCATCATTGAGGCCGATGCATCTAGAGACAGAATGGGAGACGTTCTCATCCAAGATGGTCGACCACTCACATACATTAGCAATGCATTGTCTCTCCCCTATCAAAACATGTTAACATATGATAAGGAGATGCTCGCCATTGTGCACGCAACAACCAGGTGGAGATCGTACTTGATCAAGTGATGCTTTCAAATCAAGACCAATCATAAAAGCCTAAAATATCTCTTGGAGCGGAAGATATCTTCCCCCGAGCAGCAAAAAATGGGTAATAAAGGTTCTTGGATATGATTATGAAATAACTTACAAAAAGGGGAAAGAGAATGTTGTTGCAGATGTGCTTTTACGGCTACCTAAGCAAGCTGAATTTTGGTCATTTCACTTTCGACTAGTGACTTCCTTGAGGATATTAAGATGGAATGACAAGAAGATTCAGAGACCAGTAAGATCATAAAAAAATTGGAGGAAGCACCAAGCTCTGTGGCTCATTACAATTGGGGCTCAAAAGAATTACACTATAAGGGATGCATTATGCTTGTGACAAATTCTACTTGCATCTTCACAAGCAGATTTTGGACAAAGTTATTCCATATGCAGGGTATTAAATTGAAAAGGAGTACGGCATATCATCCACAAACCGATGGCCAAACGAAAGTTGTAAATAGGTGCTTGGAGACAGCCCAAAGCCACCTACCAAATAAGATTACCCAAGGAGAACTCCAGACCCAGCCAAGTGTCATTATTGATCGACGGATCGTGACTTGACGACGATGACCCACTAATGAAGTGCTAATATAGTGGGCAAATCTACCAATAGAAGATGCCACTTGGGAGAACTATGACGACTTAAAGATCAAATTCCTAGAATTCATGAATCATCAGCCTTGAGGACAAGGTTGATTTGAAGAGGACAGGTCTGTTAGGACTCTAGCTTGGAGAGTCCTAATGGAGAGGGACACTCATGTAAAACCTACTTAAGTCGACCCTTATTAAAGAGGTGAAGAGGCCGACTAGGGTTAGGAGGTTGTTTCTTAGAGAAGAATAAGGAGTTGTAAAGGAATAGGTGTCTTGTGTAGGAGTCCTATTAGGAGTTGGTTAGAAGTAGGAGTCTTGAGTAGGAGTCCTATTAGGAGTTAGGGTTTAGAAGCCATATAAATAGTCATGTACTCCTCTTTTCATAAGCAATAGATGAATCTTTTCTGCTGCCTTTGAGTAGCAATTTGGAGGGAGGAACCCCTATAGAGTTCTAAGGAGGCCGATCCCCTAAAAAGATCAACCCCAAGTTTAGAATCTGTAAGGGTTCTAACAATATGCCATAATTGAGAAAAGACATTCTTGAATTCAAGTCCTTTGAAGTCAAGAAACAAACTGATAAGATAAGTTCATTAAACTTATCAATATGCACATCATGATTCCTATCATGATCTAACATTCTCAAAACACGATGCTAAGTATTTCTCCCCCTTTGTCATCAACAAAAAGGAGAACAATTCAACAATGCAAGTGTGGTAAAAAGAATCAAGCAAGTTTCACACTCAAAAGTTATATCATTAAATGTTATCAACATTAAAGCGATAGATTCTAACTTCTTCCCCTTTGTCATCATGTTTTACATGAAAAAGAGAAAAGAAGGTAAGGAGGGAATCCATTCAGAACTAAATTTGTGAAATGATTTGAATCAAGTAAAAAAAAAATGATAAATAAGTTTTTGTTAAAACATGCTTTCATTTTGACAAAGAGAAGGGATTCATGAAAAAGATCGAGATATCCATATGAAATCAAATCCCCACGAAAATTATCACACACATGCTTTCATTATGACACACGAGAAAGGATTCGTTAAAACATGCTTTCATTATCACACATGAAAATTCATCTTTCAAACATCAAGATATGTATAAACACTTCATGCATTTATAAAATGTTTCATCATAGCCTTTCATCACTACTTGCATGAGGTAATATCATTAGTTCTTGTAGCACTCAAAAGTTAAGAATCCAATATATGATTAAAACTTTTCAATATTCAATAGAGATCATAATCATCAGTGTTGAATCTCGTATTTTAATGATGAAACCAATTGATAAGTGTTTATGATTTGATCTGCATTTTGAGTGACGTAGGATGCTTCAATCAGGGAGAGACATTTAAAGTAGGAAGAATCATGTTGGGCTAGAGAAACATGTCAGAAGATTGGATATCACGCAAAAGGATCGGTCGACGTATCGATAGAAGGCTTCGAGCCATGGTTTAGAGCATCGGGCCATGGTTTCAGGCATCGGGCCAAGAAGAGCGAATATTGCGCCAAGGATATCGGAGTTGCAGAGGTCAATTAGCCGATTGGGCAATAGGCCGCAAGAGAGGACGATGCGCCGAAGAATCGGATGAAGCGTCGATGGACCAATGACATGCCGGACAATATGATTCATTCTTAGTAATAATTGTCCAGATCAAAGTATATTTTTATGTATGTAAGATTAACTATGATAGCAAGTCATAAAGCAAAATGAAGTCTTGAAGTCAAGGACGCGATTTTGTTGGGAGTTCGAGAGTTTATCGGAAATTCGACCATTGGTTGGAAGTTCTATCAAAATTGACCAAGAAGTCTAGGAGCTTGCTAAAGAGGCTCTTCAAAACTTGCCAAGAAGATCATCATGAAGTCTAGGAGCTTGATGGGAGTCCATTGGAACATTGCCGAGAGATAGTTGGAAGTTCGCCGGAAGCTTACCGAAAGAAACCTAAAGTTACAGACTTTGTTTACTTGAGTAAATGTCTTAAAATTCATAGTCAGCACATAATTGAGATAAGAATTAGGCAAACCCAATTAGGGAACAGTTGGGCCAAGTTTGGGCTATGTTGGGCCAAGAGAAAGGCCTAAACAGTGACCAAACATGTGGAACCGTAGTGGCACAATCTCCGAGATTGTGTTAGGCGATGTTACCACCCAAACACAGTCTTCTAGTTGGTGGTACCACCAGATTGGGTGGTGGTACCGCCCAGTATCAGGCTACAGGCAGTGGTACCACCTAGTGTAGGCGGTGGTACTGCTCGTACCTTGAAATTTTGAGGGATTTGAATTTTCGCTCTATTTTTGAAGCCATTTGGGGTCTATAAATACCCTAGCTATTCCTGTATAGAGAAGCAAGAAAAGTGAACAAAAACTCTTTTTTTCTAGAGTTGAACACCCTAGTAAAGTATATAGTCCCTCCTCCTAAAGTTTAGAGACCATTCTAAGGGAGAGTGTGAGAAGCTTTATAAAAAGGGGGTGTAAAGGTTCTCTCCTATGCCTGCATAAGGAGAATAGAGTTGTAAGAAGGAGGTTGATCTTTGCCTATTAAAGGAAGATTATTAGTGGATGCTGGTGTTGAATCTCGGATTTTGATGATAAAATCAATTGATGGGTTAATTGATCTAATCCATATTATTGAGTTAAGTGTACAGGATTAACTACGATAACCAGAAAACACAAAGCAATAATACTGGAGTCAAGTTCGATGGACATTTAAGAGTCCGAAGAATCGACGGAGATGCTACCGGAACCAACCGAGAAGAAATCGGGAACCTGTCGGAATTTTCGGAAGTTCTCCGAAGAGATCGTCGGAGGTTCACGGAGATCACCGAGAAGGCTCGGCTACTCGTTAAAGTCATCACAAGTTCGGGAGCTTGCTGGGAGTCCGTCGGAAGAAGTTCGTCGGAAAGCTCGCTGGAACAAGACTCGACGTTCGCGGTTAAAAACTTGCTTAGGATGTTTTTTTTGTTATGTAGTTCACTTGTAATTAGGATTAGGATTAAGAGATAATCCTATATCCTGGTTAGGGGCTAACTGGGCCTAAAATTAGACTTGGTTTGGGCTAAATTTGAAGCCCAACAAGTGAACCGAAGGGTCTGGCGGTGGCACCGCCCAGCACCCGAGAGCTGGGCGATGGCACCTCCCAGCACTATCAGTGTCTGACACTGACAGGAGGTGCCATCGCCCAGTAATGAAATGCAAACCAAAGTTTACGTCGTTTTTAAAGTGGTTCGGTCAAGTGACCTACATCCACTTGCGAGGCCCCTCTTCGATGAGGTTCCCACCTTCCACTAGCAAATCCTTTGAAAGGGAATGGTGAATACCCCTCTTACAACTTTTTACAAGCGGTTCACTCTCTTACAGATTTTCAGCAAGAAAGAAGGAGGTGGACACTAGCAAATTGAAAACAAGACTAGCTTAGACTTTTCTAAGGCCTTTCTCTCAAACAATTACTGCTCAAAAAGTTGTAATCTCAACTGAGATTTGAGGGGTATTTATAGGCCTCAAGAGGATTCAAATTTGGGCTCCAAAATTTGAATTCTCTTTGGGTTCCCGATGCTAGCGGTGCCACCCCCTATCAGTGGCGGTGCCACCGCTTGTCACTGTTAGACATTGACAGTGCTAGGCGGTGCAATCGCCCAGTCTGGCGGTGCCACCGCTAGACCCATCGGTTCACTTGTTGGGCTTCAAATTTAGCCCAAACCAAGTCTAATTTTGGGCCCAGTTGGCCCCTAACCAGGATATAGGATTATCTCTTAATCCTAATCCTAATTACAAGTGAACTACAAAACACATCCTAAGCAAGTTTTCAACCGCGAACGTCGAGTCTTGTTCCGACGAGCTTTCCGACGAACTTCTTCCGACGGACTCCCAGCAAGCTCCCGAACTTGTGATGACTTTAATGAGTAGCCGAGCCTTCTCGGTGATCTCCGTGAACCTCCGACGATCTCTTCGACGAACTTCCGAAAATTCCGACAAGTTCCCGATTTCTTCTCGGTCGGTTCCGGTAGTATCTCCGACGATTCTTCGGACTCTTAAACGTCCATCGAACTTGACTCCGGTATTCTTGCTTTGTGTTTTCTGGTTATCGTAGTTACTCCTACACACTTAACTCAATAATATGGATTAGATCAATTAACCCATCAATTGATTTTATTATCAAAATCCGAGATTCAACAATCTCCCCCTTTTTGATGATGACAATCAATTGATGACGGAGTTAAACATAACTCCCCCTATCTATATGCCATATTATGAGAAGATGAACACACTTGAATTTCATCCATTGAATTCAAGCATAAACCGATAAGTTCTAACCGTAGAACTTATCGTTATTCTTATTAAGCAATAGTAAATACAAAACTTCGATGAAAATCATTTTCAAGTCGAATGATAAGAGACAAATTTTACTACGGCAGGAGATAAAGATTTTCAACATGAATTTCATGATATAAATGTAAGGCATGCTTTCAATATGATCAATCGATCTTGCGATATTCTCAAGGATTTTGCAAGGCATATAAGACATTCATATCATACAAGCTTTTGCAATTCATATAAGTCATGCTATTAAAATGATACAAGTCATCACTTTTCTCCCCCTTTGTCATCAACAAAAAGGGAATGAGACTTGAAGCACATAATTTGTCATACAAAGATTTTATCATTGATCATACATCATTCATCTATATTATCATTGATCATACAAAGATTTTATCATTCAAAATTAAGTATGCTAAAATATTTACGCAGATTTCATCTTAAAGGAAAATTCAGCATTCATCCATATTATCAAATCTCTTCTTTCTATAAATAACAAAAATTGTAGATGTATAAAGAAGAGATTGGGATAAGAAAAAAGTTTCAAGTAGTAACTCCAATAAGTCAAGATCATAATTCGAATACAAATCCATTCAAATTCAATTCGTCAACTCGAAACTCATAATCAAGCCATCAAAATCAATTTCGAGATTCAAAATATCATAAAATCATTAATCTTGATCATATGGGAGCGGTGTTTGACTCAAGATAGGATAAGATAATTTAACAAGTCATTTAGAATCGAAAGAGAAGGATCAGATTCACCGAGGAACGGAGAGAGAATGAAAAACTTTACGGAAAATCCATTCAAACAAGTTTATTCTTAGGGACAATTTAACATGCCTAATTCCCTTCTAATGAATTCAAATTGGTCTTCATTCAAAGCTTTTGTAAATATATCTGCTAATTGATGCTTTGTGTCAATGAATTCTAGAACAACATCATTGTTAAGGACATGATTGCGTATGAAATGATGCCTAACGTCGATGTGCTTAGTTCTAGAGTGCTGAATTGGATTTTTAGTAAGACATATGGCACTAGTATTATCACATTTTATGGGAATGTTTTAAAAGTGAATTCCATAGTCTTCTAATGTATTTTTCATCCAAACAACTTGTGCACAGCATGCACTTGCAGCAATGTATTCGGCTTCCGCCGTAGATAGTGCAACTGAATTTTGTTTCTTGGGAGTCCAAGAAACAAGTGCATGTCCTAAAAATTGGCATGTTCCCGATGTACTTTTTATATCTATCCTGCATCCGCCAAAATTGGCATCTGCATAAGCTATTAAATCAAATTTTTCAGATTTTGGATACCACAGTCCTAGATTTGGAGTTCCTTTAAGATACCTAAATATTCTTTTAACACTTTTAAGATGAGATAATTTAGGATTTGATTGAAACCTAACGCAATGTCCTACACTAAACATAATATCCGATCTAGTCGCGGTGAGGTAGAGTAGACTACCTATCATTCCCCTATATGTTTTTTAATCGAAATTTTCACTATTTTCATCCATATCTAACTTAGTCGCAGTACTCATAAGGGTGTTTATTGCTTTTGAATTATCCATGTTAAATCATTTTAACAATTCTAATGTATATTTAGATTGGTTAAGAAATATACCATCACTAAGTTGTTTGATTTGTAATCCTAAAAAGAAAGTTAATTCACCCATTAAACTCATTTCAAATTCATGACTCATACATTTGGCAAATGATTCACATAGTGATTCATCCGAAGAGCCAAAAATAATATCGTCAACATAAATTTGCACAATAAGAAAATTATTTTCAAAATTTTAATAAACAATGTAGTATCAACCTTGACTTTAGTAAAATTATTTAAAATAAGAAAGGAACTAAGCCTTTCATACCAAGCTCTAGGAGCTTGTTTCAAGCCATAGAGGGCCTTAGTCAATTTGAATACATGGTTAGGAAGAAGAAAATTTTCAAATCCGGGAGGTTGTTCGACATATACTTCTTCGGAAATAAAACCATTCAAGAAAGCACTTTTGACATCCATTTGAAATAGTTTAAAATTATTACTACTAGCATAGGCAAGGAGCATCCTTATGGCTTCTAATCGAGCCACGGGAGCGAAGGTTTCTTCGTAATCGATACCTTCTTCTTGGTTGAAACCTTTGGCCACTAATCTAGCCTTATTTCTAACCATGATACCATTTTCGTCTTGCTTGTTTCTAAAGACTCATTTAGTACCAATGACTAAATGGTCACTAGGTCTAGGAACAAGCTTCCATACCTTATTCCTCTCAAATTGATTCAATTCCTCTTGCATTGCAATAACCCAAAAATCATCTTTTATGGCCTCGTCAATGCATTTAGGTTCGATTTGAGAAAGGAAGGCGGCGTTAACACAAAAATTCTTGAAAGAGGAACGAGTTTGAACCCCTTCAAGTCTCATTCCCTTTTTGTTGATGACAAAGGGGGAGAAAAGTGATGACTTGTACCATTTTGATAGCATGACTTATATGAATTGCAAAAGCTTGTATGAATGTCTTATATGCCTTGCAAAATCCTTGAGAATATCACAAGATTGATTGATCATATTGAAAGCATGCCTTACATCTATATCATGAAATTCATGTTGAAAATCTTTATCTCCTGTCGTAGTAAAAATTGTCTCTTATCATTCGACTTGAAAATGATTTTCATCGAAATTTCGCATTTACTTATGCTTAATAAGAATAACAATAAGTTCTATGGTTAGAACTTATTGGTTTATGCTTGAATTCAATGGGATGGAATTCAAGTATTTTTATCTTCTCATAATATGGCATATAGATAGGGGGAGTTATGTTTAACTCCATCATCAATTGATTGTCATCATCAAAAAGGGGGAGATTGTTGAATCTCGGATTTTGATGATAAAATCAATTGATGGGTTAATTGATCTAATCCATATTATTGAGTTAAGTGTGCAGGATTAACTATGATAACCAGAAAACACAAAGCAAGAATACCGAAGTCAAGTTCGATGGACGTTTAAGATTCCGAAGAATCGTCGGAGATGCTGCCGGAACCAACCGAGAAGAAATCGGGAACCTGTCGGAATTTTCGGATGTTCGCCGAAGATTTCGTCGGAGGTTCACGGAGATCGCCGAGAAGGCTCGGCTACTCGTTAAAGTCATCACAAGTTCGGGAGCTTGCTGGGAGTCCGTCAGAAGAAGTTCGTCGGAAAGCTCGCCGGAACAAGACTCGACGTTCGCGGTTGAAAACTTGCTTAAGATGTTTTTTTTGTTATGTAGTTCACTTGTAATTAGGATTAGGATTAAGAGATAATCCTATATCCTGATTAGGGGCCAATTGGACCCAAAATTAGACTTGGTTTAGGCTAAATTTGAAGCCCAACAAGTGAACCGAAGGGTCTGGCGGTGGCACCGCCCAGCACCCGAGAGCTGGGCGGTGGCATCGCCCAGCACTGTTAGTGTCTGACACTGACAGGTGGTGGCACCGCCAGCATCGGGAACCCAAAGAGAATTCAAATTTTGGAGCCCAAATTTGAATCCTCTTGAGGCCTATAAATACCACTCAAATCTCAACTGAGATCACAACTTTTTGAGAAGCAAATGATTGAGAGAAAGGTCTTAGAAAAGTCTTTGCTAGTCTTGTTTTCAATTTGCTAGTGTTCACCTCCTTCTTTCTTGATGAAAATCTGTAAGAGAGTGAACTGCTTGTAAAAAGTTGTAAGAGGGGTATTTACCCTTCCACTTCAAGAGATTTGCTAGTGGAAGGTGGGAGCCTCATCGAAGAGGGGCCTCGCAAGTGGATGTAGGTCATTTGACTGAACCACTATAAAATCGGCGTGATCTCTGGTTTGTATTTACTTATTGTCATTTACATTACTGCAAACCATTTGCACTTTAATGCTCTACTTCTTTGTCTCCGTCTTACTTATCCCTTCAAGTTAAAACGCAATCGAAACGGTTTCAAACGAAAACGTTACTTTTATTGTACGATATTTCCGAAAGTGTAAAAATCATCAAAAGTTTATCGCACTTTACCGCTACACTAATTCACCCCCCCCCCCCCCCCCCCTTAGTGCCACTCCGATCCTAACAGCCGGTGGCCTCGACGGAAGAGAAATCAGTGGAGTGGATGTAGGTCATGACAACCAAACCACTATAACTTAGTTTGCATTTACTTCTTGCAATTTATATTTACTATAAACTTTCCTTCTTTACTTGCTTTATATCCACTACACTCTTCCATATGCTTTCAAGTTAATATCTTCCGAAACGGGTTTAATCGCAATGAGATTTTCAAACCGACGTAATTTTTACCGCTACACTAATTCACCCCTCCTCTTAGTGTCGACTCGTTCCTAACAGTTGGTATCAGAGCCTCGTAATTTCTCATTTGGTTTAACATCTAAGAGAAATGACTCTTTTCAACTTTTCAACTCGTCCCATGTTCAATTGGACGGACTACACATATTGGAAAACTCAAATGAGAGATTTCTAGCTTTCATTGAATTATGATTTATGGAATATTATTGAAAATGAATTTCGAAGGTCTTCTCTTCCAATAAACCATTGGAATGATTTGGAGAAGAAGACTTGTTCTTTAAATATGAAAGCTATGAATGCTTTGTTTTGTGCCTTAGACAAAAATAAATTCAATCAGGTTTCTACTTACGAAACGACTTTTGACATTTCGCATACTCTTGAAATTACACATGAAGGCACTAGCAAAGTAAAAGTTCAAAAATTCATTTTTTGGTGCATGATTTTAAATTGTTTCATATGAAACCATGTGAAACCATTGGAGACATGTACAACCGTTTTACGGATGTCGTCAATGGTTTAAAAGCTCTTGGTAAAACTTTTTCAAATTTTGAACTTGTTAGTAAAGTTTTACGATCACTTTCTAAAAATTAGAATTAGAAAGTAATGGCTATTCAAGAATCAAAAAATTTAAATATTTTTTTGATCGAAAAACTTATCGGGTCTTTAATGACCTACGAAATGACCAATATGGCACAAAACGAACTTGAGAACAACCTTCTAAATAATAGAATGGATTTTGGACTAAGAACAATCGAAGACCACTCGAGCATAAGCTCAAGTGATGGTGAACTTGAACTCCTCACTATGAAATTTAAAAAATTTATTAAACAAGAATTAAAGAATAAAAATGAACTTAAAAATAAGAAGAAGAGAGTACTCAAAGTGACTTGGGATAAAACGAGTGCATCCAAAGATGATGAGCAAATCGATGAAGATGAAGTGGCGATCTTTGCTTTGGTGACTCTCGTCAATGAGGTAAATAACTCAAGCGAAACACCTTTAGTTTACTTTGAAATTACATAATGCATTTCATGAGTTATTGTTAATTTAGTTTAGAAAAATTATTTTTCTTAAAAATTACATGTTTAATAATGTAATGAAAATGCAAAAATTGAGATCATACTAGTAATTTTGAAAATGATAATGAAAATTGCATGTTTTATGTTAAAGGAATAAAATGTTAGATTTAAATCTAATGATAATCCTATGTATGTTTTTCAAGAAGAAATAATGTGTCTTGATGATTTCCATTTTCGATTGAAACCATGCTTGATGTCTTAATGAAAATTTTAAGAATTTGATATCATGCTTAATGTGAAATTATGCATAATGATTTTTGTGATTCATGGCTTATTGATCTTTGTCGCAATGAAAATTGCTTTTTCGGTTATAAACAAGATGGATGGTTTTTATGAAGAAACTTATTTTTCGATCCTAAACGTGTTCGGATCAAGAGCACTAAGAGGGGGGGGGGGGTGAATTAGTGCAACGAAAAACTTACGAGGATTAAAACTGCATTCGTATGATGAAATAGTTTCCGATGTAAAACCGTTTTCGGAAACTTAACTCGAAAGCGAGTTCATAAAGGAGTGCAGCAAAAGTAATAAGAAAGTAAAGCATATGGAGGTTTGCAGTAAAGATAGAAAACAGAAAGTAAATGCAAACCGAGATTTAGAGTGGTTCGGTCAATCTTGACCTACATCCACTTTTGGCTTCCTCCTCCGATGAGGACACCGACATCCACTAGAGGCCTTCCTGTTGAATCTCGGGTTTTGATGATGAAGTCAATTGTCATTTGTTATCTAATCTATGTGTTGAGATAAGTGTGCAGGATTAACTACGATAAGAGTAAGACAAGCAGCAGGTGTTGCGCCGGAGTCGAGATCAGGATCACGTTGGGAGTTCGAGAGTTCGACGGAAGTTCGGACGGTCGTCGGAGGTTCAGCGTGAACAGATCCGAGAAGTCCAGAAGCTTGCCAAGCGAAGCTCGTCGGAACTCGCCAAGTGGATCGTCGCAAGTCCAGGAGTATGCCGGATGTCCGCAGAAGGGTCACCGAAGGTTATCGGTTGATCGACGGAAGTTGGCCGGAAACTCGCCGGAAACTCGCCGGAAGAAGCGATTGACGCATCGGAGCAAAGCTGCAGAAGTTGTCTTAGAGTTAATCGTAGTTAGCATGATGATTAAGCATGAAAATGGGAGGTGATCCCATTAGCTTAATCTTGGGGCAATTGGGCCCCTGAAAAGATTCAAAGTGGGCCGAATGGAGTGAACCATTCGGACCCTGATTGCACCAGGAGGTGCAACCGCCCCAGCCAGGAGGTGCAACCGCCTGGGCTGTGGGGTTGGGAGGTGCAACCGCCCCAGCCAGGAGGTGCAACCGCCAGGGCTGCGAGGCTGGGAGGTGTAACCGCCCCAGCCGAGAGGTGCAACCGCCCAGAGCTCAGTCTTCGAGCTAGACTGGGCGGTGCAACCTCCTCTGCCAAGAGGTAGCACCGCCAGAGCTCAAGTTTCGAGCTCTGCCAGGCGATGCAACCACCGAGCTCAGTCTTCGAGCTCTAGCAGAGAGGTGCATCAGCCTGAGCTCAGTCTCGAGCTCTGGCAGGTGATGCATTCACCGAGCTCAGTCTTCGAGCTCTGGCAGAGAGGTGCATCAGCCTGAGCTCAGCTTGGAGCTCTGCCAGGTGATGCAACCACCGAGCTCAGTTTCGAGCTCTGCCAGATGATGCAATCACCAAGCTCAGTCTTCGAGCTCTGCCAGGTGATGCAACCATCGAGCTCAATCTTCGAGCTCTGGCAGAGAGAAGCAATCGCCTGAGCTTAGTCTTCGAGCTCTGCCAGGCGGTGCCACCTCTCCAGTCAAGAGGTGCAACCGCCTGATCCCAGAATTCTGGGATTTGATCGATTTGATCGTTTTGAGCTCGAATTTTGAATTGGGTTGGGGCCTATAAATACCCCACCCATTCAGCACTGAAAAGATACAGACCTACATCGAAATCTTGATCTTTTCTGTGATTCTAAGAAGCTCAAAAGTGTTGTAAAGCCTTTAAGTCTCCTCCTTCTGTTCTTCAAGTTTTCAGTTGTAAAGTGAGGAGAGAAAGGTCTGTAAAGGTTGTCTCCTGAGCCTGTCAAAAGGAGAGAAATTGTAAAAGGGAAGTTTGGCCTTCGCCCATTGAAGGAAGGCACCTAGTTGACGTCGGCAACCTCATCGGTGGAGGAAGCCAAAAATGGAGTAGGTCAAGGCTGACCGAACCACTCTAAATCTCTGGTTTGCGTTTATTTTCGAGCACTTTATCATTACTGCAAACCTCCCTCATTACTACTGCTCTCTGCGCTTTCACGAACAAGTTCTAAGTGTTGTTCATCCGAATCTGCATTCAGACGTAAATTCGTATTTTCATACATTACAGTTTACGTTTACGTTTGATTCTGCAGAACTGTTTTCCGTGCTTTTACGAACGAGCTTCTTTGCAGTTTACACTTACACTTTAATCCTATTGATAACTGCAATCTGTCCTCTACGATTTTACGAACGATTTTCAGCATTTAGACGTAAAACTGCATTCAGACGTAAATCGGCTTTCCTCGCTCAATCATCACATCTCAGTTCACATTTACATCTTGATTCCAACTGCATACTGCCTTCTGCAAGTATACAAACAAGTTTTTGAGTTTAGACGTAAATCTGCGTTTAGACGTAAAACTGCGTTTAGACGTAAATCTGCGTTTAGACGTAAATCTGCGTTTAGACGTAAATCTGCGTTTAGACGTAAAACAGCGTTTAGACGTAAATCTGCGTTTAGATGTAAAACAGCGTTTAGACGTAAATCTGAGTTTAGACGTAAATCTGCGTTTGGACGTAAATCTGCGTTTAGACGTAAATCTTAGTTTAGACGTAAACTGCGCTTAGACGCAAAACTACGCTTAGACGCAATCTGCGCTTAGACGCAAACTGCACTTAGATACAAACTGAGAATTTGCTTTTGCATCATAACAGTTTTTGAACGAACGCAGCTTTTGGTTTTTAATCATTGTAAGATTTCCGCTGCACTAATTCACCCCCCCCCCCTCTTAGTGCTCTCGATCCTAACAATTGGTATCAGAGCAAGGTTAACTCTCTAAAGGATTAAAACCCAAGAGAGATGGCATACGCCGGAAACCAAGAGGGGCATTCGATTACACGTCCACCCATGTTCAGTGGAACGGACTACACTTACTGGAAGACCCGAATGAGGATCTTTCTTATTTCTATGGATTTTGAACTGTGGAACCTTGTTGAAAATGGATTTTCAAAATCTTCTCTTCCAATGATCGATTGGAACGATTTGGAGAAGAAGGCTTTCGCTCTTAATGCAAAGGCTATGAATGCCTTATTTTGCGCACTTGATAAAAACGAGTTTAATCGTGTTTCAACTTGCGAAACTGCTTTTGATATTTGGCACACACTTGAAGTGATCCACGAGGGCACAAGTAGAGTGAAAGAGTCAAAAATCAATCTGTTGCTGCATTCTTTTGAACTTTTCCGAATGAAACCGAGTGAAACCATTGGCGACATGTTTACCCGTTTCACGGATGTCGTCAACGGTCTAAAAGGACTCGGAAAGAGCTTTTCGGATTTTGAGCTTGTTAATAAGATACTAAGATCTCTTCCTAAGAGTTGGGATCCTAAAGTCACCGCTATTCAAGAGGCAAAAGATCTGCGAAATTTCCCTCTTGAAGAACTAATCGGGTCATTAATGACCTACGAAATGACCTGCAAAGCTCATGAAGAGCAAGAAGACATCCTTCCAAAGAACAGGAAGGATATGGCACTTAAAACTTCTGAATGCCACTTAAGAGAAAACTCAAGTGATGAGGACTGTGATGATGACTTAGCATTTTTGACAAGAAAGTTTAAGAAGTTCTTCAAAAGAAACAAGTTTAAAAACGATGTGAAAAATAAACTTGAACCTAAGAAGGACCAAGTAATCTGCTACGAATGTAAAAAGCCGGGACACTACAAAAGTGATTGTCCCCAAGTCAAGAAAAGAACAACAAAGAAGAAGGCGCTCCAAGCAACATGGGATGATTCGAGCGCATCTGAGGAAGAGGAATCCATCACCGAGCAAGTTGCTCATTACGCCTTCATGGCCATCGAAGAGGAGGTAACGGATTTATTAGATGCTGATTTATCTTTCGATGAATTATTAAATGCCTTCCATGATTTATTTGATGAATGCAAAGTTATAAATAGAAAATACAAGTTGCTAAAAAAGGTACATGATAATCTTACTTGTGAGTTTGATAAGTTAAAAGTCGAACATCATGATAGTTTAAATTCATGTATCAAATGTCATGATTTGGAAACTATACAAAAAGAAAACTTGCTACTTAAGGACACCTTAAAGAAATTCGAGGTTGGTACCAAGTCATTAAACATGATCCTTACAACAAGGGTCATGCTCCCAAAAGAAGTGGGATTGGATTTGTGAGGAATCCTCACCGAAATCCAACTACCTTTGTAAAAGGCCCCATCCTACATGTTCAACACCAAACCAAGTGCAACTTTTGTTGCAAGTTTGGACACAAGACACATTATTGTCCATTCAAGAAAATAAGTCCAAACAAATTAATTTGGGTTCCTAAAGGAACAATGATAAACTCTATGCAACATGATAGAAAATGTAGATCTATTTATGAGGCACCCAAAAGCAAATGGGTTCCTAAAGATCATCCCTTCCTATAAAAACATTAAAAGTCTAGGCCAGAGCAAGAAATAATTTTCTGCTCCTTGACTCTCAATGGTCATAAACCAAGAATCAAAAAGGAACTCGTAACGCTTAAGTAACAAGTGGAAGTTGTGAAATCACAAAAACGATACAACCTTATTAGAAACATATGATATCCAAATTCACATACCCCCCCTGATCTTCAAAACCCATTCTTCTACGAATTAATTCTTGTAGAAACTAAATATGTCATGATCTTAAAAGGGATACCAGACAAACATACGTATGCACGTTAAAAGATCTATCTTGATCGTACAAAGAGCCTAAAAAAAAAAAAAAAAAAAAAGAAACTCATACGAAATCATTAATTGCTCTGAAACTCTCCTCAAGGCAAAGACTCCCTAATCAAATCATCTTAGGTGCTCACCTGCTGCAGGCGGTGGCACCTCTCCAGCTGGCGGTGGCACCTCCAGCCATCACGGGTTGCCAGAGGTTGCACCGCTCCAGCCAGAGGTGCAACCGCCAGCAAGCTCTGCTCTTTAAAATCATGTTAGGGCCGGCTAAGGAACCGACCACAACTCACCCCCATTTCCTCCTCTACTCTTCCAAATCTCCTCCATTCCCATTTCACTCCTCTAAGCCTTCCAAATACCTCTCATTTCGGAGCAAAACATCAAGAATCCTTCCTTCTCTTGAAGATTTCACAAAGGTACTCTCTAAGAAGCTCCTAAATTCTGTTTTGTTCTTCATTTACTCTAGCTCATCATCATCCCTCTAAACAGCAGTAGTAATGGGATCTAGAAGATCCTCAAGGGACAAGGGAAAGAGGAGAGTTGTAGAAGAGTTTGATCTCACTCTTTTTTATTCAAAAAACCATGCTGAAAAATTTCTCTCCTTCGAACTAAGAAGCATCAATAAGGGAAAATACGTAGATCTGAATGAACTAAGAGATGTAGAGACTATCCATTGGTTTGCAAACCTAAATCTACTTCCCATTTTGCAGATCAACGAACCCATTTATCCTAGACTAGTTAGATTGTTTTACAACAACATGCAAATAGATGATGAAGAAAGGATATCAACCTATCTCTTAGGACAACACATCTCAATCACTGATAGATTCATTTGTGATATGATAGGTATTCCCATGAAAAGCATAGGACTTTACTTTAAAGGATCATGGGATAAAAAAACTATTGAAACATCCTACGTTGAAGCCTTAGGAACAATCCTTGCCAATCCTAACATAGAATCTATTCCTAAAAGTTGTGAACATCTAATGCCCTTTAACACTAAGATACTTCATCATATCATGACTAGTATAATTCTTCCTAAGCAATACCATCATGATGAAGTGAGTCAATTGGAATTAGGAATTATGTACCTAATCATGAAAGAACGTGACATTTGTCTTGGCTATCTAATCCAACAAAACATGTTGGAATTATCTACGAAAGATATGATGCTCCCATATGGTGGAATAATTACTAGAATAATGAAAGCTTACGACATTCAAATACCACTAGAAGAAGAAGTAATGAAATCAGATAGATTCAGCATAATAAACAAAAATCTACTTCACCGACTAAGATGTCACTATAGAAACGGTAACTGGGTTAGAATGCCTAGAAGAACTGATCCCCCTCAGCCTGAACCTGAACCTGAACCAGAGCCGGAAACCCCAGTCTTTAGGAGTACTCACTCTCCTCCGATCTGTCCCCTTGAGGAAACACATCCGGTTGAGCAAACTCACACATCATCCATCGAAGATATCGGGATTCGGATGGACCGATTTGAACAAAGACAAGAACAGCTTGAACTTCAACAAGATCAAATCCTAACCGAGCTGCAGCAAATCCATCGACAATTTGACTCTTTACTTAGGCACTTTAATCTTCCACCTCATGAATAAGCTTGTATGAACATATGATGTTTTTTGATATGACATGTTGTAAACTCCTTATGTTATTCATGAAAGACTTTGTCTTTATGGTTACCTGATATGCTGTACATATGTTACCCTGATATGGTTATCCTTGTTTGTGTAAGCATATTTGCAAACATCTCTTGTTGTTTATCTCGGTTTTTGCACTGAAACTAAAAAGGTTTAAAAAGCCTATGCCTTGAAAAATATGAAGCAACATACCAATGTAAGTTGTTAAGTCAGCAGTATGACATTGATATGGTTGCTATTACTAATATGATTACTATGTATCAAGATATCAAACAAAAATTTGCATCGTACGAGCTGATATCTCACCATGTGATGCAATGCTACAAAAAATCTTGCTATGTGATACAATGCTACACTTGCTGAAATAAAAATCTTGCTATGCAATATGATACAATGCTACACTTGCTGAAATAAAAATCTTGCTATGCAGTATGATACAATGCTACACTTGCTGAAATAAAAATCTTGTTATGCAATATGGTAGAATACTGCACTTGAAATGATTGTGTTACTATATCAAAAGCTTAACACTCAAAAATCAAACACATTGATATTAGACCTCACTCTATACGAGATCATGTCACTAATCATGATGTAACCATAGAGTTTATTGATACCAAACATCAACTAGCTGATATCTTCACAAAACCCCTATGTGAAGAACAATTCGATTACATAAGAAGAGAATTAGGAATGTTGATGTGTCCGAATACTTAAACTAGTTAAAATTATCTTTCGGATGTTATTACTATTACATGCCTTGACAACGCTTGATCAAATAACATGTTGCAAATTATGTGACAAATATTTTTAACCAAATGCATGTAAGAAGTTCATTTTTCGATTTGTATGGGATGTTCCTGTACACTCTTATGAAAACTCTTCGAAAAATGACTTTCCTCCGTCAAGCAAACACAATAAAGAGATATATGTGTCATGACTTCCTTTATATACTTGATAATGCTATCATGCTTTTTGTTGATGACAAAGGGGGAGAAACATATGAATTGATAAACACTATGTCATAGCTGAACTGCCATAATCATGTCTATGTCATAGTTGCAAATACTTAAGTGATGCTATAAACAATGTTATGCCATCCTTGCATCACCAAGAGATATGTGAACATGTGCTATAGTTTGCATCATAATCATGTCATAGTTGCAAATACTTGAGTGATGCTATAAACAATGTTATGCCATCCTTGCATCACCAAGAGATATGTGAACATGTGCTATAGTTTGCATCATATCTTGATTTGATATTCTATATTGTAAAGAAAATGCAAACTTGCTAGAAAATCTCAAATGTGTGCATCATGTAAAAAGTCCTTCGTAGCTTTATATGTTTACATGATGAACAGTTACAAACACTATCATACAAACTTGATGATGTATGTCATGCCTTGACATGATTTTTGAAGAGATACATCATGATGGGCATCATGATGGAAGCATTGATAAGTTTAACTGATCTAACTTATCAATACGTCACTTGAATTCTTCAGTCTTGAATTCAAGGTTGACTTATCTCAACTATGGCATTTAGATAGGGGGAGTTAAGGACAACTCCTTTATCAATTGATTGTCATCATCAAAAAGGGGGAGATTGTTGAATCTCGGGTTTTGATGATGAAGTCAATTGTCATTTGTTATCTAATCTATGTGTTGAGATAAGTGTGCAGGATTAACAACGATAAGAGTAAGACAAGCAGCAGGTGTTGCGCCGGAGTCAAGATCAGGATCACGTTGGGAGTTCGAGAGTTCGACGGAAGTTCGGACGGTCGTCGGAGGTTCAGCGTGAACAGATCCGAGAAGTCCAGAAGCTTGTCAAGCGAAGCTCGTCGGAACTCGCCAAGTGGATCGTCGCAAGTCCAGGAGTATGCCGGATGTCCGCAGAAGGATCACCGAGGGTTATCGGTTGATCGACGGAAGTTGGCCGGAAACTCGCCGGAAGAAGCGATTGACGCATCGGAGTAAAGCTGCAGAAGTTGTCTTAGAGTTAATCGTAGTTAGCATGATGATTAAGCATGAAAATGGGAGGTGATCCCATTAGCTTAATCTTGGGGCAATTGGGCCCCTGAAAAGATTCAAAGTGGGCCGAATGGAGTGAACCATTCGGACCCTGATTGCACCAGGAGGTGCAACCGCCCCAGCCAGGAGGTGCAACCGCCTGGGCTGTGGGGTTGGGAGGTGCAACCGCCCCAGCCAGGAGGTGCAACCGCCAGGGCTGCGAGGCTGGGAGGTGCAACCGCCCCAGCCGAGAGGTGCAACCGCCCAGAGCTCAGTCTTCGAGCTAGACTGGGCGGTGCAACCTCCTCTGCCAAGAGGTAGCACCGCCAGAGCTCAAGTTTCGAGCTCTGCCAGGCGATGCAACCACCGAGCTCAGTCTTCGAGCTCTGGCAGAGAGGTGCATCAGCCTGAGCTCAGTCTCAAGCTCTGGCAGGTGATGCATTCACCGAGCTCAATCTTCGAGCTCTGGCAGAGAGGTGCATCAGCCTGAGCTCAGCTTGGAGCTCTGCCAGGTGATGCAACCACCGAGCTCAGTTTCGAGCTCTGCCAGGTGATGCAATCACCAAGCTCAGTCTTCGAGCTCTGCCAGGTGATGCAACCATCGAGCTCAGTCTTCGAGCTCTGGCAGAGAGAAGCAATCGCCTGAGCTCAGTCTTCGAGCTCTGCCAGGCGGTGCCACCTCTCCAGTCAAGAGGTGCAACCGCCTGATCCCAGAATTCTGGGATTTGATCGATTTGATCATTTTGAGCTCGAATTTTGAATTGGGTTGGGGCCTATAAATACCCCACCCATTCAGCACTGAAAAGATACAGACCTACATCGAAATCTTGATCTTTTCTGTGATTCTAAGAAGCTCAAAAGTGTTGTAAAGCCTTTAAGTCTCCTCCTTCTGTTCTTCAAGTTTTCAGTTGTAAAGTGAGGAGAGAAAGGTCTATAAAGGTTGTCTCCTGAGCCTGTCAAAAGGAGAGAAATTGTAAAAGGGAAGTTTGGCCTTCGCCCATTGAAGGAAGGCACCTAGTTGACGTCGGCAACCTCATCGGTGGAGGAAGCCAAAAGTGGAGTAGGTCAAGGCTGACCGAACCACTCTAAATCTCTGGTTTGCGTTTATTTTCAAGCACTTTATCATTACTGCAAACCTCCCTCATTACTACTGCTCTCTGCGCTTTCACGAACAAGTTCTAAGTGTTGTTCTTCCGAATCTGCATTCAGACGTAAATTCGTATTTTCATACATTACAGTTTACGTTTACGTTTGATTCTGCAGAACTGTTTTCCGTGCTTTTACGAACGAGCTTCTTTGCAGTTTACACTTACACTTTAATCCTATTGATAACTGCAATCTGTCCTCTACGATTTTACGAACGATTTTCAGCATTTAGACGTAAAACTGCATTCAGACGTAAATCGGCTTTCCTCGCTCAATCATCACATCTCAGTTCACATTTACATCTTGATTCCAACTGCATACTGCCTTCTGCAAGTATACAAACAAGTTTTTGAGTTTAGACGTAAATCTGCGTTTAGACGTAAAACTGCGTTTAGACGTAAATCTGCGTTTAGACGTAAATCTGCGTTTAGACGTAAATCTGCGTTTAGACGTAAAACAGCGTTTAGACGTAAATCTGCGTTTAGACGTAAAACAGCGTTTAGACGTAAATCTGAGTTTAGACGTAAATCTGCGTTTGGACGTAAATCTGCGTTTAGACGTAAATCTTAGTTTAGACGTAAACTGCGCTTAGACGCAAAACTACGCTTAGACGCAATCTGCGCTTAGACGCAAACTACACTTAAATACAAACTGAGAATTTGCTTTTGCATCATAACAGTTTTTGAACGAACGCAGCTTTTGGTTTTTAATCATTGTAAGATTTCCGCTGCACTAATTCACCCCCCCCCCCCTCTTAGTGCTCTCGATCCTAACACTTCCTTCAATAGGCGAAGACCAACCACCCTTTTACAGTTTTACTCCTTTTGACGGGCTTAGGAGACAACCTTTACATAATTTTCTCTCCTCT
The DNA here is from genome assembly GCF_036884655.1 of Musa acuminata AAA Group. NCBI lineage: Eukaryota > Viridiplantae > Streptophyta > Magnoliopsida > Zingiberales > Musaceae > Musa > Musa acuminata. The sequence continues at coordinate 17,825,802 of NC_088333.1, forward strand.
CTTAAAAGATCAAGGCTTGGAAGAAAAGAGGGAGGAGAACTTCTAGCCTTTACAATACTTTTAAGCTCTAAAAATCACAGAGTAAGATTAGATTTTCGGTGCCCTTTCATGCAGGAAAGGGTGGGGTATATATAGGCCCCAAACTGGTTTGAATTTGGAGCTTAAAAATGTCATCTCCCGGATTTTCGACGTCTTGGCGGTACTACAGCCAAACTAGGCGGTACGACCGCCTAACAGAGCTCGGAGACCGAGCTCTGACGGTGCCACCGCCCGACAGGGGCAGTACCACCGTCCAGTCTAGCTCGGAGACTGAGCCCGGGCGGTACCACCGCCTGACAGGGGCAGTACCACTGCCCAATCTCGCTCTGAGACTGAGCCCAGGCGGTACCACCGCTTGACCTGGGTGGTTGCATCGCCCAGCTTTCCTAAGCTCCTAGACAATGCCACCACCGACCCAAGCGGTGCCATCGCCGGCCAGGAAATCTGGGTGCGAATGGGCTGATCCATTCGGCCCAATTTGGGTCTGTCAAGGGCCCAATTGCCGCCATATTAAATTAATGGTATCACCACCCATTCATAGCTTAATATATATGCTAACTATGATATTTCTTAAGACATTTATTGCAACTTGCTCTAGTGTGTCAATCGCTTCTTCCGACGAACTTTCGGCGAACATCCGACGAATCCTCGGCAATGCTCCGGTAGACTTCCAGTAAACTCCTGGACTTGCAATGATCCACTTGGCGAGTTTTGACGAGCTTCTTTGGCAAGCTCCTGGACTTCTCGGATTTGTTCCCGCAGAACCTCCAACGACCGTCCGAACTTCCGTCGAACTCACGAACCTCCAACGTGATCATTGTCTTGACTCCGGCGCAACTCCTACTGCATGTCTTACTTCCATTGTAGTTAATCCTACATGTGTAAAACAAACTTCGATCTAGACAATTAATACTAAGCATTAATCAAGTTGTCCGGCATGTCATTGGTCCCTTGACGCTTCGTCTGATTCTTCGACGCATCATCCTTTCCTGTGGCCTATTGCCCAATTGGCCAGTTGACTCTGCAACTCCGATATCCTTGGCGCAATACCCGCTCTTCTTGGCCCGATGCCCCAGTCCACAACCCGAAGCCTTTTGTCGATACGTTGACCGATCCACCGGCCCGACGTCCAATCTTCTAACATGTTCCTCTGGCCCAACATGATTTTTCTGCTTTAATTGTCTCATCCTGATCGAAGTATCCCTACATCACTCAAAATGTAGATTAAATCATAAACATATATGAAGTGGTTTCATCATCAAAATACGAGATTCAACAATCTTCGCCTTTTTGATGATGACAACCACTTGATGACAGAGTTAACCTTAACTCCCGAAGTTTAAACAAACTCCCCCAATCAATATGCCATATTGATAGAAACTCTTGGATTCAAAAATCCAAGCAACATGTCATCATAAACTTATGCATAACATGTCATGTCATCAACATACTTCTCCCCCTTTGTCATCAACAAAAAATAGAAGTACCACAATCAAGTGTTTGTTATATAAGTTTAACTCATTGCATAAAAAATATAATATCCATTTTTACCATCATGCAAGTTTGCTATCATCAAATGGTAAGATATTAACATGTAAAATTGCGATGTAAGCTTTTGATATCGTAACGCAAACATTTCAAGTGTTTATCAATTGTAGAATTTCATCACATGACAAGATATCAATAAGTAAAATTGTGATACAAGTTCTTGATATCTTAACATGATGCAAGCATTTCAAGTGTTTAGCAATCATAGCATTTCATCACATAGCAAGATATCAACAAGTAAAATTGCAATGCAAGTTCTTGATATCTTAACATGATACAAACATGGCATAATCATAGCGTCAATTTACCATATATTTCGAGGTAAGCTTCTTATGATATCTTAACATAATATGGCACTTATAGCATCAATTCATATATTTCTCCCCCTTTGTCATTAACAAAAAGGAGAACGATATAAGCAAATTTTAGACATAAGTGCGGTACTTATTCATGCCATAACTAGGTTTATGTCATTTTTCAACAATGAGTGATAGGATACCAACTATACAAACATCTCAAGAAAACATGACATAGAGATAGCTTTCATTACTTCTTCCTTTTTATTTGTTGTTATCTTTTTGCATGAAGGATGAAAATCATTTGTGAAGTTCAAATCGATAAGATATTAAAGCAGGCTTCATTTTTGCAAGGATTAAGATATGTATGTGAATCAAATCATTGTACGTAAAAATATCTTCCTTTTATAAGAAGGAATCATCAAATCTATTTCTCTAAAAATATTTTTCACATGATAAGTCTATGAGAAATGCATTTTCTAGATGATTCCATATTTCAAAAATCAATGAAATGAATCAAACTCGATATGACATATGTTTATTAGGTTCATAAGAGAATAATGTATCGAGAAAATCCGATTGTTAGGATCAAGAAAATCCAAAAATAAAATTTAACACTTTCATGCATTCAGACAAGGTTTTGCTATAGATTTTCAAATACAATCAACATGCTTATTATCATAAAAAATTTTGTATTCAAAACACATAATTTCCAACATGTAATGTAATTGTGTAAAATCATCATGGCAATTAAGTGATTTGATCATTGAATCAAGAAAGTCCGAAAAACAAGTTCATGTATTCGGACACATTTTTAAAGGATTAAAAAAGTAAGAATCTTCTCAAATCACAATATAACATACTTATTATGGAAACCAAGGCACAATATTTTCAAAGTAAGCATGTTATAGAAATATTCAATTTCAATGTGAAATCCGACAATGAGTAACGTAAAGAAATTCAAGAAAAATCTGTGAATGATATTCAGTCTACAATAAAATTTGTAACTCTGCATATGTTCAACATATTGCATGAAAAACATAATATCAAGTTTTATCATTATGCAATTTGTAAGCTTGAAAATTTAGCAAGTGCTACATCGTGCAAACTAGAAAAAATTTAGCAAGTGTTATATCACATTAGAATATACAAGCTATCAAGCTTTAGATATACAAGGTAGTAAGATAGCATGTTCTACTTCATACAAGCTAGCAACAACATTTTAGAACATTTTAGAACATGCAAGCTAGCAGTTTTAAGATGTTCAAAAAGAAACTCTTGCTTCTTGAAATATGCAAGTTGCAAGCAAGCAAATTTTGCTTCTTTTACAATTTTTGAGCTCGCAATTTTGCTTCCATTGCAAAGTGCAAGTTTAGCATGTTTAGCATCTTGAGATAGCACATTTTGCATTTTCTTGAGATTGCAAGTTAGTAATTATCGGTGATATTCAAGATAGCAATTTCTTCTCTTTTGATAAGTGTAATTTTTGCTTTCTTCTTGAATTGTGCAAGCTAGCTATCTCCCCCTTTGTCATTATCAAAAAGAAGGGAAAAACCCTTTATATCAATTTCTAAATCATGACAAAGGTTTGTATCAATCTCATTTGTGCAACATTATATTTTCAAATTAAAACATGCACATTTTTAAAACCTTACATTTCATTTTTCATTATGATATTGAAAAAATAAATCATTCATTATTATGAGCATATCATACATGATACTTAAATATCAAAATTTTTAAGCATTTATCAATATTTTGATTATGATACCAAACATTTATTGTTTAAAGCATTCATGATACACATTATATGCAAATCACCATGTACATCATCGTAATAAAAAGCATATGCATCATTCTGAATCATAAATATTTCAAATCATCATGGTAATAATTTATCAAATTAATATTTCTTAGATATGCATGATACCAAAACATGGTTTCAAATGTTTAACATATAACATGCATAAAAAGTTGAAAAGAGAAGGGAATAATTCAAAGATACAAAGATTTCAACCATCTTATAAACAAATGAAAGATCAAGTCATGAATCCAAAATTTCATGAATCAAAATAGTCAAAATGATCATCAAAGGTAATCTAATGTTATTCTAAGAAATCAACATCATGATTTTGATAAAACTCATTTCAAATTCAAGTCATTAAAATTATCTTACTTTCAAGATATTCAAAAAGGCAATTTAATTTTATTGGTCTCTTTGTGAAAAATCGATAAGATAGAGAAAAAGGATATTTTTCAAGAAAAATGCTTTCCTCCTTTTGTTTCAACTCATTGATTGATTTAATACATGATTGTTCTTTTCTTTTATGCCAAATCCATGCATCATTCATTAACGTTGAAAAAGATCTTTCAAAAGATCACAAAGTTTGATAATCACAAAGATCATCATGCATCATTTCGAAAGAAAACTGATTAAGTAAGATCATTATGCATTATTTCAAATCAAACATAATTTCATTTATTTTCAAAATATTCATCATGATAGGACATACAAGACAAAGAAATTATTAAACATAAAGCATATTCATTAATCATGGCTTCATTGAGCATAAGGTATTTTTAACCAAAATCATTTTATTATTTGTTGTAGCCATGCATTTTTCTTTTTAGGTGAATCTATCTTTTCATGCTTAGTTTTCTATAAAATAGCCATGCATCATCATTAAGCATGATATTAAACTTCTTAATATTTTTATTAAGACATCAAGCATGGTTTCAATCAAAATCGGAAATCATCCAGATACACATTTTTCTTCTCAAGAAAAACATACATGTGATCATTAGATTTAAATCTAACATTTTATTCCATTAACATAAAACATACAATTTTTAAGAAAAAATAAATAAATAATTATTCTAAAAAAGAAAATGCATCATGAAAAACATCAAGTAATTTTGAAATAAATTAAGGGGGTATTGATTACCTCATCGTTGAATGTCGTTAAGGTGTAGTTTGCCACCTCGCCTTTCTTGATTTTCTCCTCGTCTTTGAAGGAGCTCGATTCATCCCACTTTGTATTCTTTTTCTTGCATTCAAAGCAAGTAGTTCCGTTCTTTTTGTTCTTAAATTTTTGTTTCTTAAATTTTTTAAATTTCTTAGTGAGTGGTTCTTGCTCACCATCACTTGAACTTATGCTCGAGTGGTCTTCAAATGTTCTATGTCCCAAATCCTTCCTGTTCTTTGGAAGGTGGCTTTGTTCATCATGTTCATCATGTGCATTACGCACCATTTCATATGTCATCAATGAACCGATAAGTTTTTCAAGTGGAAATATATTTAAATCTTTTGTTTCTTATATTGATGTTACTTTTGATTCCCAAGCTTTAGAAAGTGATCGTAAAACTTTACTAAAAAGTTCAAAATTCGAGAAACATTTGCCAAGAGCTTTTAAATCATTGACGACATCCGTAAAATGGGTGTACATGTCAACAATGGTTTCACTCGGCTTCATTCGAAAAAGCTCAAAATCATGCATTAAAAAATTTACTTTAGAATCTTTTACACTACTTGTGCCTTCGTGTGTGATTTTAAGAGTGCACCAAATATCGAAAGTCGTTTCGCACATAGAAACCCGATTAAACTCGTTTTTGTCTAAGGCACAAAATAGAGCATTCATAGCTCTAGCATTTAAAGAAAATGTCTTCTTCTCCAAATCATTCCAATGGTTCATTGGAAGAGAAGATGTTCGAAAACCGTTCTCGACAATATTCTAGTATCGCCAGCTGTTATTACTGTTAAGTGGTGGTACCACTCCTGTCAGGCGGTGGTACTGCCAGAGCTCGGTTTCCGAGCTCTGTCAAGTGATGGTACCACCCAGACTGAATGGTAGTACCACTCAGTGTTAGGTGTAAGGCGATGGTACCGCTAGTTCCTCGAAAATACGGGATGAGACACTTTTTGGCTCCTTTTTTTAAAGTCATTAGGGCCTATAAATACCCCACCCTTTTCAACATGAAAATGCATTGAATGTGATTATAATCTTGAGTTATTGGAGTGTAAAAGTGTTGTAAACAAGTGTTAGAGTCCTCCTCCTAAACCCAGGAAAAGGAGAAAGTGTTATAAAGAGGTGTTTGGTCTTCACCTATTGAAGGAAGGCCTTTAGTGGACGCCGGAGACCTCGTCAGAGGAGGAATCCAAAAGTGGATGTAGGTCACCTTGACTAAACCACTCTAAATTTCGGTTTACTTTTCATTTATGCAATTTACTTTACTACAAACCTCCTTAATCTTCTCTTACACTTTTACAAAAGCTTTCAAGTTCAACTTCTCTCTGAAATATATTGAATCGAAATCATTTTCATTAGAATCGATTTTAAATGAAACGAATAATTTTATGAAATTGTGAAAGTTTTTCGCTGCACTAATTCACACCCCCCCCCCCCCCCCCCCCCCCCTTCTCTTAGTGCCGCTCTTGATCCTAACAATTGGTATCAGATCAAGGTTCACTCTCATTTGGTTTAAAACCTAAGAGAGTGTTAGGATCAAGAGCACTAAGAGGGGGGTGGGTGAATTAGTGCAACGAAAAACTTTCGACGATTAAAGCGATGTTCATATGATAAAAGTGTTTTTGATGATAAACCATTTCGGAAAGTTCTTCAACATAAGATCACGTGAAACTATAGTTGAAGTAAAGCAACGGAGGTAGTTTGTAGTTAAGATAGAGAGCAGAATGTAAATGCAAACCGAGATTTAGAGTGGTTCGATCAATCTTGTCCTACATTCACTTTTGGCTTTCTCCTCTGATGAGGTCACCGACGTCCACTAGAGGCCTTTCTTCAATAGGTGAAGGCCAACCACCCTTTTACAGCTTTACTCCTTTTGACGGGCTCAGGAGACAACCCTTACAGATTTCTACTCCTCTCTTGAATGATAGAAACTTAGAAAAAAAGAGGGAGAAGAACTTCTAGCCTTTTATAACACTTTTAAGCTCTCAAATTCTTAGAATAAATGCACTTTTGGTCCTTTTCATGCAGGAAAGGGTGGGGTTTATATAGGCCTCAACTGGATTGAATTTGAAGCTCAAAAGTGTCATCTCCCATATTTTCGGGATCCTGGCGGTACCACCGTCATAACTAGGTAGTACTACCACCTGGCATCTGACATTGGGCGGTACTACCGCTCAGTCTGGGTAGTACCATTGCTTGGCAGAGCTCAGAGACCGAGCTCTGGTGGTACCACCGCTTGACTAGGCCGGTACAACCGCCTGGCAGTAATAACTACCGATGGTACCACCGCCTAACAAGGGCAGTACTATCGCCCAGAATTCCTGGGAGACTAAGTCTCTTGGGTGGTGCCACCATCGGCCAGGAATTCTGGGTCCGAATCGGCTAATCCATTCGGCCCAATTTGGGTCTGTTCAGGGCCTAATTGGCCCCATATTAAGTTAATGGGATCACCTCCCAATTCTAACTTAATCTACCTGCTAACCACGACACTTAATGTTAGGATCAAGAGCACTAAGAGGGGGGGGGGTGAATTAGTGCAGCGGAAATCTTTCGACGATAAAAAACGTTCTAACGATAAAGACGATTTCGGTGTGAAAGCCGATTCTAAGATTACTTTAACTTAAGATCAAGCGAGATGATGTTAAAGTCAATCTATGAAGGCAGTTTGCAGTTATGATGAAAACCAGAATATAAGCGCAAACTGAAATACGACGTTCGTACGAAGAAACTAATTTACGTCTAAATGCTGATTCGTAAATCACTTTGATTAGGCGAGATACAGCTTAGGCAAGGATATAAAGGCAGTTTGTAGTTAAGACAGAAATCAAACGTAAACACAAATTGATATATGATAATCGTACGAAAAATAAATTTACGTCTAAACGATGATTCGGAAAGTGCAAAGCTTGAAACCCGATCGTATATGCGCAAAAAGCAGTAAGCTTTAGAGGAGGTTTGCAGTAAAGAAAATATGATCAAAGTAAATGCAAACCGAGATTTAGAGTGGTTTGATCAATCTTGACCTACTCCACTTTTGGCTTCCTCCACCGATGAGGTCACCGACGTCAACTAGAGGCCTTCCTTCAATAGGCGAAGGCCAACCACCCTTTTACAATTTCACTCCTTTTGACGGGTTTAGGAGACAACCCTTACAGAATTTTCTCTCCTCTCTTTACAACTCAGAACTTGGAAGAACAGACGGAGAAGAACTTTTGGCCTTTACAATAATTTTGAGCTCTTAGAATCACAGAAAAAGATCAAGATTTCGGTGTAAGTTCTGTGCTTTCAGTAATGAATGGGTGGGGTATTTATAGGCCCCAACCCAGTTCAAAAACTGTCAATTCCCGGAATTCCGGGATCAGGCGATTGCACCTCCTGACTGGAGCGGTTGCACCGCCTAGCAGAGCTCGAAGATTGAGCCTCTAGGCGGTGCTACCTCCTGTTAGGGGCGGTTGCACCTCCTGACAGAGCTCGAAGACCGAGCTCAGGCGGTTACACCTCCTGACTAAGGCGGTTGTACCGCCTGGCAGAGCTCGAACACTGAGCTCAAGCGGTGCCACCTCCTGTCAGGGGAGGCTGCATCGCCCAGTCTCGCTTGGAGGCTGAGCGCCAGGCGGTGCCACCACTTGGCTGGAGCGGTTGCACCACCCAGTCTCGCTCGGAGACTGAGCCCAGGCGGTGCAACCTCCTGCCTTGGGCGGTTCAACCGCCTGGCAGAAATCAGGGTTCGAATGGGTTGATTCATTCGGCCCAATTTGGGTTTTTCAGGGGCCCAATTGCCCCAAGATTAAGTTAATAGGATCACCTCCCATTTCTAACTTAATCAATGTGCTAACTACGATTTTTCCTAAGACATTTACTCCAACTTGCTCCGGTGCGTCAATCGCTTCTTCCGGCGAACTTCCGTCGATCATCCGATGAACCCTCGGTGATGCTCCTGCGGACTTCCGGCAAACTCCTGGACTTGCGACGATTCACTTGGCGAGTTCGACAAGCTTCTTTGGCAAGCTTATGGACTTCTCGGATTTGTTCCCGCAGAACTTCCGACGACTATCCGAACTTCCGTCGAACTCTCGAACTCCCAACGTGATCATTGTCTTGACTCCGGCGCAACTCCTGCTGCATGTCTCACTTTCATCGTAGTTAATCCTGCACACTTATCTCAGCATATAGATTAGATAACAAATGACAATTGACTTCATCATCAAAATCCGAGATTCAACAATCTCCCCCTTTTTGATGATGACAATCAATTGATAATGGAGTTAACCTTAACTCCCCTTGTCTATATGTCATACTTGAGATAAGTCATTCTTGAATTCAAAACCTAAGAATTCAAGAGACATATTGATAAGTTAAAATCATTTGAATTTATCAATACTCCCATCATGATTCCCATCATGTTGTATCTCTCTGAAGATGATGTCAAGGCTTGACATTCATTTTCAAATATAACAAGTTTGAATGATGGTAATAGTAGCAATTCATCATATAGTAAGATATCAACATGTAAAGCTGTGAAGTAAGATTTTGATATCATTACATGATGTACACATTTCAAATATTTTAGCAAGTATTGCATTTCTTCACATGGTAAGATATCAACTCAAGGCATAATGCAAATTAATGTATGGCATCTGTTCATATATCTCTTGGTGATGCAAGCATGGCATAATCATAGTATTAGTGTTTATAGCATCAATTCATATATTTCTCCCCCTTTGTCATCAACAAAAAGCATAGTAGTTGTGATACTAGCAAATTATCAAGCATATAAAGGAAGGCATGATATGTAGATTGCGTTGAATACTTCTTCCTCTTTTTTGTTATAATCCTTTTTGCATGAAGGAGGAAAGACATTTGTGATACCAGCTATTTGTGAGTTTACTTTGAGTCAAGATATGTGTGTGAAACAGCTTTTTGCAAGTAAAAATACTTTCATCCATATTTCAAGATGGAATTCATATGCATATATGAGAAAATCTGATTTTTAGCATTCCGATTGTTAAGCGAATCCGAAAATGAAATGAACTCTTTCATGCATTCGGACAAGACTATGCTACAGATTTCCAAATACAGTCGTGAAGACAAAACATTTTTGTATTCGACACATAATTTCCAACATGTTATTTAGGCATGTAATGGCAATCAAGTGATTTGAGCATTTAATAAAGTCTGAAAAATAATTTTAACTAGTTTATGTATTCGGACACATCAACATTCCTAATTCTCTTCTTATGAAATCAAATTGCTCTTCACTTAGAGGTTTTGTAAAAATATCAGCTAGTTGATGTTTAGTATCAATATCATGGCAATGTCATGACTTATCAACTGCATTGGTATATCACTTTCTCAAATTATATTTATCATGGAAATCAAGGCACAAGGTTTTCAAAACATTTAGTTTCAATGTAAAATCCGAGATAAACAATGAGAGATGTTTGTAACTCTGCATATTCTCACAAAATATATCAGGTAACCATATCAAGGATCAAGGCAAAGCCCGTCATGGTGAGTAACATAAGGAGTTTACAATAACAACAGATGATTGTGTTCATACAAGCTCATTCATGAGGTGGAAAATTAAAGTGCCTAAATAAAGAGTCAAATTGTCGATGAATTTGCTGTAGCTCAGATAGGATTTGATCTTGTCGATGTTCAAGCCGTTCTTGTCTTTGTTCGAATCGGTCCATCCGAATCCCAATATCTTCAACAGATGATGTATGAGTTTGCTCAAATGGATGTGTTTCCTCAAAGGGACAGATCAGAGGAGATTGGGTACCCCTAAAGACTGGTGTTTCCGGTTCTGGTTCAGGTTGAGGGGGATCGGTTCTTCTAGGCATTCTAAGCCAGTTATCGTTTTTATATAAACATCTTAATCGATGAAGTAGATTTTTATTTATTATGCTAAACCTATCCACTTTTATTACTTCTTCTTCCGATGGTATTAGAATATCGTAGGATTTCATTATTCTAGTGATTATACCACCATATGGGAGCATCATGTCTTTCTTAGATAGTTCTAACATGTTTTGTTGGATAAGATAACCAAGACAGATGTCATGTCCTTTCATGATCAAATACATAGTTCCTAATTCTAATTGGCTTACTTCATCATGATGGTATTGTTTAGGGAGAATGATGCTAGTTAGGATATGATGAAGTACCTTAGTGTTTAGAGGTAGTAGATGTTCACAACTTTTAGGAACAAATGCTAAGTTGGGATTGGCAAAAATTATTCCTAAGGCTTCAACATATGTTGTTCCAACAGTTTCATCATCCCATGATCCTCTAAAGTAAAGTCCTCTACTTTTTATGGGAATGCCTATCATATCACAAATGAATTTATCCGTAATGGAGATGTGTTGTCATAAAAGATAGGTAGACATTCTTTCTTCTTCATCTATTTGTATGTTGTTGTAAAACAATCTAACAAGTCTTGGATAGATAGGTTCATTAATTTACAAAATAGGGAGTAGATCTAAGTTTGCAAACCATTGGATTGTCTCTAAGTCTCTTAGTTCATTTAAATCTACATATTTTCCCTTATTGACACTCCTAAGTTCGAAAGAGGAAAACTTTTCAGCATGGTATTTTGAATCGAAAAGGGTGAGATCAAAATCTTCTACTAATCTCCTCTTTCCTTTGTCCCTTGAGGATCTTCTAGATCCCAAAACTACTGTTGTTTAGAAGAATAGTGATGAGCAAGAGTAAATGAATCAAAGACAGAATTTAAGGGCTTCTTAGACAATACCTTAGTGAGATCTTCAAGAGAGGGAAGGATTGTTGATGTTTTGCTCCGAAATGAGGGGTATTTGGGATGCTATGAGGGGAGAAATGGGGATGGAGGAGCTTTGAAAGAGTAAAGAGGGGAAGGGAGTGAGTTGGGGTCAGTTTCACCGCCGACCCTAGCTTGGGTTAAAAAGGGCAGAGTTGCGGGCGGTTGCACCTCTGGCTGAGGCGGTGCAACCGCTTGCAACACGTGACAGCCGGAGGTGCTACCTCCAGCTCAGGCGGTGAGCACTTGTTCTGATCGCAGTGTGATCTGATTTGAGAGTTTTTGACTTGAGAAGAATTTTCATTCAGAGTAATCAACTTTACTTACGTAATTACGTAAGAGTTTTCTTTTTAAGACGAGAACTTTTGCACGATCAATATAGATCTTTTAACGTGCATACTCTCAATGTCATACACATGTTTGTGATAGTTTGTTCAAGTTGGTAAGCCTTGCAAGTTCATGACAGACTTAGTTAGTTCATGATATAGAGTTGGATTTGAAAGTTATGAATGGATGAAACTGATGGGTTCGAAAATCCAGAGGATATGTGAATTGAGAATCATGCATTTCTAATTCTGAAAAATCAAATAGGATTGTATCTAATTTGCATTTGTGATTTCTAATCTTTATCTGTTATTTAGGCCAGAGAGCATTGCGAGTTTTTTTTGGATCTTGGGTCATGAATATCGAGAATCCAAGGAGCAGAATATTATTTCTTGCTCCAGCTTATAATTTTTTTATGTCTTTACAAGAAAGGATGATTTTTAGGTACCAATTTGCTTTTGGGTGCCTCAAAAATAGATCTACATTGTTTATCATGTTGCATAAAATTTATCATGGTTCTTTTAGGAACCCAAATTAATTTATTCGGACTAATTTTCTTGAATGGACAATAATGTGTTTTGTGTCCAAGTTTGCAACAAAAGTTGCATTTGCTTTGGTGTCGAACATGTAAGATGGGGCCTTTTACAAAGGTGGTTGGATTTTGGTGAGGACTTCTCACAAATCCAATTCCACTTCTTTTGGGAACGTGACCCTTGTTTGCAAGGATCATGTTCAGTGACTTGCTACCAACCTCGAATTTCTTCAAGGTGTCCTTAAGTAGCAAGTTTTCCTTTTGGAAAGTTTTTAGATCATGGCATTTTGTGCATGAACTTAAATTATCATGATATTCAGTTTATAACTTATCAAAATTACAAGTAAGACTATCATGCTCCTTTTTTAGCAATTTATATTTTCTACTAATAGTCTTGCATTCATCAAATAAGTCATGGAAGGCATTTAATAATTCATCAAATGATAAATCTGCATCTATTAAATTTGTTACCTCCTCTCCGATGGCCATTAAGGCGTAATGAGCAACTTGCTCAGTGTTGGACTCCTCTTCTTCGGATGCGCTCGAGTCATCCCATGTTGCTTTGAGCGCCTTCTTCTTTGATGTTCTCTTCTTGACTTGGGGACAATCACTCTTGTAGTGTCCCGGCTTCTTGCACTCATAGCAAATAACTTGGTCCTTCTTGGGTTCAAATTTATTTTTTGTTTCATTCTTAAACTTGTTTCTTTTAATGAATTTTTTAAATTTCCTTGTTAGAAATGCCAAGTCATCATCACAGTCCTCATCACTTGAGTTTTTTCTCAAGTGGTCTTCTGAAGTTTTAAGTGTCATATCCTTCCTGTTCTTTGGAAGGATGTCTTCTTGCTCTTCATGAGCTTTGCAAGTCATCTCGTAGGTCATTAATGACCCGATTAGTTCTTCAAGAGGGAAGTTGCTTAGATCTTTTGCCTCTTGAATAGCAGTAACTTTAGGATCCCAACTCTTAGGAAGGGATCTTAGAATCTTATTTACGAGCTCAAAATCCGAAAAACTTTTTCCGAGTCCTTTTAGACCGTTGACGACATCCGTGAAACGGGTAAATATGTCGCCAATGGTTTCACTCGGTTTCATCTGGAAAAGTTTGAAAGAATGTAATAGAAGATTGATTTTTTACTCTTTCACTCTACTTGTGCCTTCGTGAGTCACTTTGAGTGTGTGCCAAATATCAAATGCGGTTTCACAAGTCGAAACACGGTTAAACTCGTTTTTATCAAGTGCACAAAATAAGGCATTCATAGCCTTTGCATTAAGAGCGAAAGCCTTCTTCTCCAATTCATTCCAATCGATCACTGGAAGAGAAGGCTTCGAAAATCCATTTTTGACAAAGATTCCAAAGTTCAAAATCCATAGAAATAAGAAAGATCCTCATTCGGGTCTTCCAATAGGTGTAGTCCGTCCCACTGAACATGGGTGGACGTGTAATAGAATAGCCCTCTTGGTTTCCGGCGTATGCCATCTCTCTTGGGTTTTAATCCGTTAGAGAGGTAACCCTGCTCTAATACCAATTGTTAGGATCAAGAGCACTAAGAGAGGGGGGGTGAATTAGTGCATCGGAAATCTTTCGACGATAAAAAATGTTTGAACGATAAAGACGATTTCGGTGTGAAAGCCGATTCTAAGATTACTTTAACTTAAGATTAAGCAAGAAGACGTTAAAGTCAATCAATGAAGGCAGTTTGCAGTTATGATGAAAACCAGAATATAAGCGCAAACTGAAATACGACGTTCATAAGAAGAAACTGATTTACGTCTAAATGCTGATTCGTAAATCACTTTGATTAGGCGAGATACTGCTTAGGAAAGGATATAAAGGCAGTTTGCAGTTAAGATAGAAATCAAACGTAAACGCAAACTGAAATATGATGATCGTACGAAAAACAGATTTACTTCTAAACGCTGATTCAGAAAGTGCAAAGCTTGAAACCCGATCGTATATGCGCAGAAAGCAGTAAGCTTTAGAGGAGGTTTGTAGTAAAGAAAATATGCTCAAAGTAAATGAAAACCGAGATTTAGAGTGGTTCGGTCAATCTTGACCTACTCCACTTTTGGCTTCCTCCACCGACGAGGTCACCGACGTCAACTAGAGGCCTTCCTTCAATAGGCGAAGGCCAACCACCCTTTTACAATTTCACTCCTTTTGACGGGCTTAGGAGACAACCCTTACAGAATTTTCTCTCCTCTCTTTACAACTCAGAACTTGGAAGAACAGAGGGAGAAGAACTTTTGGCCTTTACAACAATTTTGAGCTCTTAGAATCACAGAAAAAGATCAAGATTTCAGTGTAAGTTCTGTGCTTTCAGTGCTGAATGGGTGGGGTATTTATAGGCCCCAACCCAGTTCAAATTTGGAGCTCAAAACTGTCAATTCCCGGAATTCTGGGATCAGGTGGTTGCACCTCCTGACTAGAGCGGTTGCACCGCTTGGCAGAGCTCGAAGACTGAGCCTCTGGGCGGTGCTACCTCCTGTCAAGGGCGATTGCACCTCCTGACAGAGCTCGAAGACCGAGCTCAGGCGGTTGCACCTCCTGACTGAGGCGGTTGCACCGCCTAGCAGAGCTCGAAGACTGAGCTCAGGCGGTGCCACCTCCTGTTAGGGGAGGTTGCACCGCCCAATCTCGCTCAGAGACTGAGCCCCAAGCGGTGCCACCGCCTGGCTGGAGCGGTTGCACCTCCCAGTCTCACTCGGAGACTGAGCCCAGGTAGTGCAATCTCCCCTTTTTTTATGATGACAACCAATTGATGACGGAGTTAAACTTAACTCCCGGAGTTTGAACAAACTCCCCCTATCAATATGCTATATTGATAGAAACTCTTGGATTCAAAAATCTAAGCAACATGTCATGATAAAATTATGACATATAATCAACATGCTTCTCCCCCTTTGTCATCAACAAAAAAGAGAAGTACCACAATCAAGAGTTTGTGATATAAGTTCAACTCATTGCATGAAAAATATAATATCCATTTTTACCATCACGCGAGTTTGCTATCATAAAAATACAAGCTAGCAAAAACATTTTTTGAACATTTTAAAACATGCAAGCTAGCAATTTTGAGATGTTCAAGAAATCAACTCTTACTTTTTGAAATATAAGTTTTGCTAGATGTGCAAGTTAACTTTTTACTTCTTGAGATAGACAAGATAGCACTCCTTTGTGATATTCAAGATAGCAAGTTCTGCATCATGCAAACTAGTGAATCTTATAATATTTTAGAACATGCATAATCACCAAAGCATCATAAATTTTAATGATGTACAAAATTACAAATTTTGCATGTTTGCATTTGTGTGTCTTGAGATTTGCAAAATAGCACTTTCTTGGTGATGTTCAAGATAGCAATTTCTTCTCTTTTGAGAAGTGCAATTTTTGCTTTCTTTTTGAATTGTGCAAGCTAGCAAATTAGCTTTCTAACATTATCAAAAAGAAAGGAAGATCCTTTACATTAATTTCTAAAGATGAAAATTCAAGTCATGAATGTCAAAACAATTATTTTATCATGAATATTTCATCATTGCATGTATCATTATCATAAGTAAAAGTATTGCATGCATAATTTCAAATCATCATGTATATAAAATCATCATTACATACGTGATTCCAAATTATCATTTATTTCACATCATGATGGTACCAATTTTGTCAAATTACATCTTATCATGCATGATCGAAACTTCTTATTTGTATACATCAAAACAAATTAATGAATAGTTCATGTATTCATATCATCACATAAGGAATATCAAGAAGAATTATTGGGTGATGAGATAAATATTTCATGAACATAAGGAATTGTATAAAAATCATATCATAAAAAGATAAAATCATATGAATACCAAAAAACATGATTCATTTTAACACGTCTCCTCTTTGAAAAAAATGAAAAGAATTCTTAGGAGATCATGATATAGATAAAATTTATTAAATCATGTAGGAGAATAAGATATTAATTCAAGCATATAAAATTTCTCAATTCATTATGAATCATAAAAAAAATTATGGTTCCAAAAAATCATGATTCATTTAGAAAAAATTTCTCTTTAGTACACGATAACAAGAAATATAGCAATGATACCAATCATGATTCATTTGGATGGTAGATGGTAAAAAGAAACATTGAGAATAAAAGATCTCGATTTTTATAGAGTAAATCTCAAGTTATAAATCTAAAAAAATCAAGATAAAGCTCATTCAAATTCAAATTATCAAATCAAAATTATTTTCAAGAGATTCATAAAAAGATGATAAAATAGATTCATCAAAGTCAATAAGATAGAGAAAAATTATTTTAAAGAAAAATACTTTTATCTATTTAGTTGTTTCATACAAGCATGCCTTTGTTCTTTTTGTGCCAAAAAATATATATATCATCAATCGTTTAGGATCGAAAAATAAATTTTGTAACAAAAACCATCAAGATCAAAAAACCACAAAAATCATCATGTATAACTTTAAAATCTCATGTATTAAATCATCAAATCATGGTATCAAAATTTCAATATTTTCATTACAACTTTATGCATCATTAAGTATACAATCATCATGACACTTACACTATTTCATATAAGCATGCCTATTTCATTTATGTCAAATCAAAACATGTATCATTTTTTTTTAAATCGAAAAAGCCACTTTTATTATCGTAAAAATTAATAATTTATAAATCACAAAAATCATTATGCATCATTTCGAAAGAAAACTCATTAAGCATGATCATTATGCATTACTTCAAATCAAACATGATTTCATTTATTTTCAAAATATTCATCGTGATAGGACATACAAAGCAAAAAAAATATTAAACATAAAGCATATTCATCAATCATGATTTTATTGAGCATAAGGTATTTTCAACCAAAATCATTTTGTTATTTGTTATAGTCATGCATTTTTCTTTTTAGGTAAATCTATCTTTTCATGCTTAGTTTTCCATACAAAAGCCATGCATCATCATTAAGCATGATATTAAACTTCTTAATATTTTTATTAAAACATCAAGCATGGTTTCAATCAAAATCGGAAATCAACAAGATACACATTTTTTCTTCTTAAGAAAAGAATACATATGATCATTAGATTTAAATCTAACATTTTATTTCATTAACATAAAACATATAATTTTTATTATTATTTTCAAAATTACCAGCATGATCATATTCTTGCATTTTTAATTTTTTAAACATGTAATTTTTAAGAAAAATAATTATTTAATAAAATAAAATGCATCATGAAAAACATAAAGTAGTTTCAAAATAAATTAAGGGGGTTTCGATTACCTCATCGTTGAATGTCATTAAGGCGTAGTTTACCATCTGGCCTTTCTTGATTTTCTCCTCGTCTTCGGAAGAGCTTGATTCATCCAAATTTTTGTTTATCTTCTTGCGTTCAAAGTAAGTAGTTTCGTTCTTTTTGTTCTTTAATTTTTATTTCATTAACTTTTTAAATTTCTTAGTGAGTAGTTCTTGTTCACCATCACTAGAGCTTATGCTCGAGTGGTCTTCAAATGTTCTATGTCCTTAATCCTTCCTATTCTTTGGAAGGTGGTTTTGTTCTTCATGTTCATCAAGTGCATTGTGCACCATTTCATAAGTCATCAATGTAACGATAAGTTCTTTAAGTGAAAAAATATTTAAATCTTTTGTTTCTTGTAAAGCTATTACTTTTGAATCCCACTTCTTAGAAAGAGAACGCAAAATCTTATTCACGAGTTCAAAGTTCGAAAAAATTTTACCAAGTGCTTTTAGACTATTGACGACATCTATAAAATGGGTGTACATGTCTCTAAGAGTCTCTCTTGGTTCCATATAAAACATCTCAAAATCGTGCATCAAAAGATTAAGTTTAGAATTTTTTACACTACTTGTGCCTTCGTGTGTGATTTCAAGAGTGCACCAAATATCGAAAGTTGTTTGGAGATTAGGTCATACTAGCATGAAACTAATCTCTCAAATTTCATCTAAAGAACTTGTAAGAGGAATTCCTCATATCAAATTCATCAAAGATAACATGTGTAATGCATGTCAACTAGGAAAATAAATAAAAGGTAGCTTCAAACCTAAGAATCAAATAAGCACCTCTAAACCTTTGCAATTGATTCATATGGACTTATTCGGACTAATTGCTACATCAAGCCTAGGAGGTAGCAAATACCGTCATCGTGAATGATTATAGTAGATACACATGGACTTATTTTTTGGCACACAAAAGTGATTGCTTTAGGTATTTCTCTAAATTTTGTAAACTTGTTCAAAATGAAAAGGGTTTTATGATTTCATTAATTCGAAGTGATCATAGTGGTGAATTTCAAAACCATAATTTTTAAGAATTTTATAAATCTAATGGATACAACCACAACTTCTCTGCTCCAAAAAATCCTTAACAAAATGGAGTAGTAGAAAGAAAGAATAGAAACTTACAAGAAATGGCAAGAACCATATTAAACGAACATAGCCTACCAAAATATTTTTGAGCCGAAGCCATAAATACAGCATGCTATGTTATGAATAGGGTTCTAGTAAGACCACTACTTTTCAAGACTCCTTATGAGTTGTGGAACAACGAAAAACCAAACGTTTCATACTTTAAAGTTTTCGAATATAAATATTTTATTTTGAATGAAAAAGATACCTTAGGTAAATTCGATGCAAAATCCGATGAAGAAATTTTTCTTAGCTATTCTTTTGTTTCTAAAGCATTTTGTATCTTTAACAAAAGAACTTTGATTATAGAAGAATCTATTCATGTTATTTTTAATGAAAATTTTAAAGTTAAGAAAAATGATTTTGATTATGATCTTAAATTTGATAATTTGAATTTAAATGAATCCCTTTCTCCATCTAGCAATTTGGATGCATCTTCTTGCGAACCTTCTTTGCTAAAGGAATGGAAGTATGCAGATGCTCATCCTAATGAGCTAATTATAGGAGACACATTCAAAGGGGTTCAAACTCGTTCTTTTTTTAAGAATTTTTATGCCAACGATGCTTTTATCTCCCAAATTGAACCTAAATATATTGACGAAGCCATGAAGACGACTCATGGGTCATCATAATGCAAGAAGAATTGAATCAATTTAAGATAAATGAAATATGGAAGCTTGTTCCCAGACCAAATGACCATTTAGTTATTAGTACTAAATGGGTCTTTAGAAACAAGCAAGATGAATTTGGTATCGTGGTTCGAAACAAGGCTAGATTAGTGGCCAAAGGTTTCAACCAAGAAGAATATATCGATTATGAAGAAACCTTCACTCCTCTGACACGATTAGAAGTCATAAGGATGCTCCTTGCCTATGCTAATAGTAATAATTTTAAGTTATTTCAAATGGATATTAAAAGTGCTTTTCTTAATGGCTTTATCTCTAAAGAAGTTTATGTTGAACAACCTCCCAGATTTGAGAATGATAATTTTCCTAATCATATGTTTAATTGACTAAAGCTCTCTATGGATTGAAACAAGCCCCAAGGGCTTAGTATGAGAGACTTAATTCATTTCTAATTCATAATAATTTCTCTAAAGGCAAGGTCGATACTATATTGTTTATTAAAAATTTTAAAAATAATTTTCTTATTATTCAAATTTATATTGATAATAGTATTTTTGGTTCTATAAATAAATCCTTTTGTAAATCATTTGCCAAAAGCATGAGCCTAAAATTTGAAATGAGCCTAATGGGGAACTAACCTTCTTTTTAGGCTTATAAATTAAATAACTTAGCAATGACATTTTTCTTAATCAAACAAAATATGCTTTAGACTTGCTAAAAATATTTAACATGGATAGTTCAAAAGCTATCAAGACTCCTATGAGTACCTCCACTAAGTTAGACATTGACGAAAGTGGAGAAAGCTTTGATCAAAAAGCTTATAGGGGTATGATAGGTAGTTTGCTTTACCTCACCGTAATTAGACCGGACATCATGTTTAGCGTAGGACTTTATGCTAGATATCAATCTAACCCTAAGCAATCTCATTTAAAAGTTGTTAAAATGATATTTAGATACCTAAAAGGAACTCCTAAAGTAGGATTATGGTATCCTAAATCTAAGAACTTTGAATTGCTTGGTTATGCTAATGCGGATTTTGCTGGATGTAGTTTAGATAGAAAAAGCACATCTAGAATGTGTCAATTTTTAGGATACGCACTCGTTTCTTGGTCTTCGAAGAAACAAAACTCGGTTACATTATATACAACCGAAGCTGAGTACATAGCTATAGGTGCATGTTGTGCTTAAGTTATATAGATGAAATACACTTTAAAGGATTATAGAATTGGCCTAAAAAACATACCTATAAAGTGTGATAACACTAGTGCAATATGCTTAGCTAAAAATCTTATTCAACACTCTAGAACTAAACATATTGACATTAGGCATTACTTTATATGAGATCTTGTTAAAATCATGATGTAATATTAGAGTTTATTAATACGAAACATCAATTAGCAAATATCTTTATAAAACCCTTAAATGAAGAATCATTTGGTTTTATTAGAAGGGAATTAGGGATGTTAAACTGTCCGAACTCATGAATTTGTTAAATTTTCATTTTCGAACTTTCTTGATCACTCACCTGAATCATGATCTTATAGTATGCGCAATGAGCCATATGCATTTTTCTATATGAGTTGTTATGATGCTTGCGTACAAATTTTATATAGTGAATCATGATATTACAGTATGCATTTTTTATGAGTTATATACAATATTTGAGTATGGTATGTATTTTATATTATGAATCATGAACGTACAATCTTCAATACGAATCATCTTCTCTTATGATGCAAATTTTACATGATGAAGTAAATAAGGTTATGTGCTTCACAACAATAAAAATCTTACAAAATTGAAATCACCTATGATAGCACCACACACCAATGTGAGCAGTGCTCACTGCCTGTAGGTAGTGGCACCACCCAGCTGGTGGTAGCACTACCAATTGTCATGGGTGGCATGTGGTAGCACCGCCCGGCTACCGATGCCACCGCCCGCAATCTCTACCCTATAAAAATGCACTTAGGGTCGGTGGTAGAACTGACCCTAAGCCCTCCTATATTCCTTCCTCACACCTCTAAACACCTCTCCACCCCTCATTCTACTTCATCCTCCTCTAGAAACTCAAGGAAACTCTCCTCTTCTTCAAATTCAAGGATCAATCTCAATCTTTCAAGAAGATTACTACAATGGTAATTCTTAAACCTCTTCTCTCAATTTATTAATAGATCTTGCCTCTTATGTGCAGTTCTCTCATCATTTATGTGTTTAGTCTCATGACTTCTAGAAGATCCTCTAGGGACAAAGGGAAGAGGAGATTAGATAAAAATTATAACTCCCTACTTTTTAATTCTAATCAACATGCCCTAAAATTTTCATCAATAGAGTCTAGACATGTTCATAAGGGTAAATATGATGATTTAGACGAATTAAGTGATTTAGAACCTATTCAATGGTTTACTAATCTAGACATTCTCTCAACCCTTCAAATGAGTAAACCTATCTACTCTAGACTTGTTAGGCTATTTTATAACAATTTACATGTAGATGAAGATGAAAGGGTATCTACCTATCTATTAGGACATCATATACCCATTACGGATAGATCAATTTGCAACATCATAGAAATTCTGGTAAAAGAAAGAGGGTATTATTTTAGAGGATAATGGGATGATGAAAAAGTTGGGACTACTTACGTTGATGCCTTAGGAACAATTTTTTGCAATCCTCACTTAACGATTCTTGCAAAAAGTTGCGAATGTTAGGATCGAGAGCACTAAGAGGGGGGGGGGGTGAATTAGTGCAGCGGAAATCTTATATTAATTTAAAAACCAAAAGCTGCGTTCGTTCAAAAACTATTATGATGCAAAAGCAAATTCTCAGTTTGTATCTAGGTGCAGTTTGCGTCTAAGCGCAGATTGCGTTTAAGCGCAGTTTTGCGTCTAAGCGCAGTTTTGCGTCTAAACTCAGATTTACGTCTAAATGCAGATTTACGTCTAAACGCAGATTTACGTCTAAACGCAGAATTACGTCTAAACGCAGTTTTACGTCTAAACGCAGTTTTACGTCTAAACGCAGATTTATGTCTAAACGTAGTTTTACGTTTAAACGCAGATTTACGTCTAAACGCAGATTTACGTCTAAACTTTGAAACTCGTTTGTATACTCGCAGAAGGCAGTATGCAGTTGAAATCAAGACGTAAACGTGAACTGAAATCTGACGATTGAGCGAGGAAAGCCGATTTACGTCTGAATGCAGTTTTGCGTCTAAATGTTGAAACTCGTTCGTAAAATCATAGAGGACAGATTGCAGTTATTAATAGGATTAAAATGTAAGCGTAAACTGCAAAGAAGCTCGTTCGTAAAAGCACGGAAAACAGTTCTGCAGAATCAAACGTAAACGTAAACTGCAATGTATGAAAATACGAATTTACGTCTGAATGCAGATTTGGAAGAACAGCACTTAGAATTTGTTCGTGAAAGCGCAGAGAGCAGTGGTGATGAGGGAGGTTTGCAGTAATGATAAAGTGCTTGAAAATAAACGCAAACCAGAGATTTAGAGTGGTTCGGTCAGCCTTGACCTACTCCACTTTTGGCTTCCTCCACCGATGAGGTTGCCGACGTCAACTAGGTGCCTTCCTTCAATGGGCGAAGGCCAAACTTCCCTCTTACAATTTCTCTCCTTTTGACAGGCTTAGGAGACAACCTTTACAGACCTTTCTCTCCTCACTTTACAATTGAAAACTTGAAGAACAGAAAGAGGAGACTTAAAGGCTTTACAACACTTTTGAGCTCTTAGAATCACAGAAAAGATCAAGATTTCGGTATTGGTCTGTATCTTTTCAGTGCTGAATGGGTGGGGTATTTATAGGCCCCAACCCAATTCAAAATTCGAGCTCAAAACGATCAAATCGATCAAATCCCAGAATTCTGGGATCAGGCGGTTGCACCTCTCAACTGGAGAGGTGGCACCGCCTGGCAGAGCTCGAAGACTGAGCTCAGCCGATTGCTCTTCTCTGCCAGAGCTCGAAGACTGAGCTCGATGGTTGCATCACCTGGCAGAGCTCGAAGACTGAGCTTGGTGGTTGCATCACCTGGCAGAGCTCGAAATCTGAGCTCGGTGGTTGCATCACCTGGGAGAGCTCGAAACTGAGCTCAGGCTGATGCACCTCTCTGCCAGAGCTCGAAGACTGAGCTTGGTGAATCCATCACCTGGCAGAGCTCGAGACTTAGCTCAGGCTGATGCACCTCTCTGCCAGAGCTCGAAGACTGAGCTCGGTGGTTGCATCGCCTGGCAGAGCTCGGAACTTGAGCTCTGGCGGTGCAACCTCTTGGCTGGGGCGGTTGCACCTCCCAACCCCACAGCCCAGGCGGTTGCACCTCCTGACTGGGGCGGTTGCACCTCCCAACCCCACAGCCCAGGCGGTTGCACCTCCTGGCTGGGGCGGTTGCACCTCCCAACCCCACAGCCCAGGCGGTTGCACCTCCTGGCTGGGGCGGTTGCACCTCCTGGTGCAATCTGGGTCCGAATGGTTCACTCCATTCGGCCCACTTTGAATCTTTTCAGGGGCCCAATTGCCCCAAGATTAAGCTAATGGGATCACCTCCCATTTTCATGCTTAATCATCATGCTAACTACGATTAACTCAAAGACAACTTCTGCAGCTTTGCTCCGATGCGTCAATCGCTTCTTCCGGCGAGTTTCCGGCTAACTTCCGTTGATCAACCGATAACCCTCGGTGATCCTTCTGCGGACATCCGGCATACTCCTGGACTTTGCGACGATCCACTTGGCGAGTTCCGACGAGCTTCGCTTGGCAAGCTTCTGGACTTCTCGGATCTGTTCTCTCTGAACCTCCGACGACCGTCCGAACTTCCGTCGAACTCTCGAACTCCCAACGTGATCATGATCTTGACTCCGGCGCAACACCTGCTGCTTGTCTTACTCTTATCGTAGTTAATCCTGCACACTTATCTCAACACATAGATTAGATAACAAATGACAATTGACTTCATCATCAAAATCCGAGATTCAACAATCTCCCCCTTTTTGATGATGACAATCAATTGATAAAGGAGTTGTCCTTAACTCCCCCTATCTATATGCCATAGTTGAGATAAGTCAACCTTGAATTCAAGACCTAAGAATTCAAGTGAGTATTGATAAGTTAGATCAGTTAAACTTATCAATGCTCCCATCATGATGCCCATCATGATGTATCTCTTCAAGAATGATGTCAAGGCATGACATACATCATCAAGTTTGTATGATAGTGTTTGTAACCATTCATCATGTAATCATATAAAGCTACGAAGGACTTTTTACATGATGCTCACATTTGAGATTTTCTAGCAAGTTTGCATTTTCTATAGAATATCAAATCAAGATATGATGCAAACTATAGCACATGTTCACATATCTCTTGGTGATGCAAGGATGGCATAACATTGTTTATAGCATCACTCAAGTATTTGCAACTATGACATATGATTATGGCAGTTCAGTTATGACATAGTGTTTATCAATTCATATGTTTCTCCCCCTTTGTCATCAACAAAAAGCATGATAGCATTATCAAGCATATAAAGGAAGTCATGACACATATATCTCTTTATTGTTTTTGCTTGACGGAGGAAAGTTATTTTTCGAAGAGTTTTTATAAGAGTGTACAGGAACATCACATCGAAAAATGAACTTCTTACATGCATTTGGTTAAAAGTATTTGTCACATATTTTGTAACATGTTATTTGATCAAGCGTTGTCAAAGCATGTAATAGTAATAACATCCGAAAGATAATTTTAACTAGTTTAAGTATTCGGACATATCAACATTCCTAATTCTCTTCTTATGTAATCAAATTGTTCTTCACATAGGGGTTTTGTGAAGATATCAGCTAGTTGATGTTTGGTGTCAATAAACTCTATGGTTACATCATGATTAGTGACATGATCTCGTATAAAGTGATGTCTAATATCGATGTGTTTTGTTCTTGAGTGTTGTATAGGATTTTTAGTTAAGCATATTGCACTCGTGTTATCACATTTAATGGGAATATCTTTAAGATTCACTTTGTAATCTTCTAAAGTGTTTTTCATCCATACAACTTGTGCACAGCATGCACTTGCTGCAATGTATTCAGCTTCGGTTGTTGATAGGGCAACCGAGTTTTGTTTCTTAGATGACCAGGATACGAGGGCATGTCCTAAAAATTGACATGATCCTGATGTGCTTTTTCTGTCTAGTTTACAGCCAGCGAAGTCCGCATCAGCATAAGCTGTTAATTCAAAATTTTCTGATTTTGGGTACCATAATCCTAGATTGGTAGTTCCATTAAGATATCTGAGTATTCTTTTGACTGCTTTGAGATGAGATATCTTAGGGTCTGATTGAAATCTAGCACAGAGTCCTACACTGAACATGATGTCTGGTCTGGTGGCAGTGAGGTAAAGTAAACTTCCTATCATACCCCTATAGGTTTTTTGATCGAAGCTTTCTCCATTCTCATCAATTTCTAACTTAGTGGAGGTGCTCATAGGAGTGTCAATGGCTTTTGAATTATTCATTTTGAACTTCTTTAGCAGACTCACAGCATATTTGGTTTGACTAATAAAGATGCCATTGCTTAGTTGTTTGATTTGTAGGCCTAAGAAGAATGTTAACTCTCCCATTAGACTCATTTCGAATTCATGACTCATAGTTTTCGAAAAGGATTCACAAAGAGATTCATTTGTAGAACCAAAGATAATATCATCAACATAAATCTGAACAATGAGAAAATCATTTTCAAAATTCTTGATAAATAATGTAGTATCAACCTTGCCTTTTATGAAATTATTTTCAATGAGAAAAGAGCTAAGTCTCTCATACCAAGCCCTTGGGGCTTGTTTTAAACCATAGAGAGCTTTAGTTAATCTAAACACATGATTAGGGTAGCCATTGTTTTCAAATCCAGGAGGTTGTTCAACATAAACTTCTTCGGAAATGAAACCATTTAAAAAAGCGCTTTTAACATCCATTTGAAATAACTTAAAATTATTGCAACTAGCGTAGGCAAGGAGCATCCTTATGGCTTCCAATCGAGCCACAGGTGCGAAGGTTTCTTCGTAATCGATACCTTCTTCTTGGTTGAAACCTTTGGCCACTAATCTAGCCTTGTTTCTAACCACGATACCATTTTCATCTTGCTTGTTTCTAAAGACCCATTTAGTACCAATTACTAAATGGTCATTTGGCCTAGGAACAAGCGTCCACACCTCATTTCTCTCAAATTGATTTAATTCATCTTGCATTGCGATGATCCATGAATCATCTTTCATGGCTTCATCAATACATTTGGGTTCAATTTGGGAGAGAAAAGCGGCGTTGGCACAAAAGTTTTTAAAAGAAGATCGTGTTTGAACCCCCTTTGATGTGTCTCCTAGGATTAGCTCCTTAGGATGAGCATCAATATACTTCCAATCCTTGGGTAAGGATGTTTTGGAAGTGGATGCAACCAAGTTGCTAGTTGGAGACGGGGTTTCGTTTAAATTCAAGGAATCAAAATTAACATCATCATCAAGATCATTTTTCTTAATTTCTGAAATCTCATTGAAAACAACATGGATGGATTCTTCAATAATTAAGGTTCTTTTATTGAAGATGCGAAAAGCTTTAGAAACCGAAGAATAACCAAGAAAGATTCCTTCATCAGATTTAGCATCGAATTTTCCTAAGTTATCCTTTTCATTCAAGATAAAACACTTACACCCAAAGACTTTAAAATATGAGACATTGGGTTTTTTGTTATTCCATAACTCATAGGGAGTTTTGGTGAGTAAGGGTCTTACTAGGACTCTATTTAAAATATAACATGCAGTGTTTACAGCTTCGGCCCAAAAATATTTGGGTAGGCTATGTTCATTCAACATGGTTCTTGCCATTTCTTGCAAATTTCGATTTTTTCTTTCTACTACCCCATTTTGTTGAGGATTTCTTGGAGTAGAGAAGTTATGGTTGTATCCATTGAGTTCACAAAATTCTTGGAAGTCATGGTTTTGAAATTCTCCACCGTGATCACTTCTAATTGACGAAATCATAGATTCCTTCTCATTTTGAACAAGTTTACAAAACTTGGTAAAATGTCTAAAGCATTCATTTTTTTGTTTTAAGAAGTAGGTCCATGTATATCTGCTGTAGTCATCAATAATGACAAAGGCGTATTTGCTACCTCCTAGACTCGATGTAGAGATTGGTCCGAACAAGTCCATATGGATCAATTGTAAGGGTCTAGAGGTGCTTATTTGATTCTTAGCTTTGAAGCTACCCCTAATTTGCTTACCTAATTGGCAAGCATCACATACATTATCTTTGATGAACTTGATATGAGGAATTCCTCTTACAAGTTCTCTAGATGATACTTGATTGATTAGTTTCATGCTAGCATGACCTAATCTTCTATGCCATAGCCAAGCATCCTCATTCATAACGGCAAAGCACATTTCATCACATAAGTCATTGATGTCAATAGTGTATACGTTGTTTTGTTTTAATGCAATCATAGATATATTTTTGTGTGGTTTTCCAATGATGCAGGCATTAGATTCAAATCTTATAATATATCCTTTATCACATAATTGACTAATGCTCAAGAGGTTATGTTTTAGACCATCAACTAGTAAAACATCTTCAATAGAGAGGTTGGATTTGTTACCTATGGTTCCTTTGCCAATGATTTTACCCTTGTTGTTGTCTCCGAAGGTGACATATCCTTCGTCTATGCTAGAGAGCTTAGAGAATTGAGATGGATCTCCGGTCATATGCCTTGAGCATCCACTATCAAGGTACCATTTCTTGCTCCTAGCTTGTGATTGTTTAGTTTTCTACAAGAAAGAATGATGTTTAGGTACCCATTTGCTTTTGGGTGCCTCATAAATAGATCTACATTTTCTATCATGTTGCATAGAGTTTATCATGGTTCCTTTAGGAACCCAAATTAATTTGTTTGGACTTATTTTCTTGAATGGACAACAATGTGTCTTGTGTCCAGATTTGCAACAAAAGTTGCACTTGGTTTGGTGATGAACGTGTAAGATGGGGCCTTTTACAAAGGTAGTTGGATTTCGGTGAGGACCCCTCACAAATCCAATCCCACTTCTTTTGGGAGCATGACCCTTGTTTGTAAGGATCATGTTTAATGACTTGCTACCAACCTCGAATTTCTTCAAGGTGTCCTTAAGTAGCAAGTTTTCTTTTTGTATAGTTTCTAAATCATGACATTTGATACATGACTTTAAACTATCATGATGTTCGACTTTTAATTTATCAAACTCATAAGTAAGATTATCATGTACCTTTTTTAGCAACTTGTATTTTCTATTTATAACTTTGCATTCATCAAATAAATCATGGAAGGCATTTAATAATTCATCGAAAGATAAATCAGCATCTAATAAATCCGTTACCTCCTCTTCGATTGCCATAAAGGCGTAATGAGCAACTTGCTCGGTGTTGGATTCGTCTTCCTCAGATGCGCTCGAGTCATCCCATGTTGCTTGGAGCGCCTTCTTCTTTGTTGTTCTTTTCTTGACTTGGGGACAATCACTTTTGTAATGTCCTGGCTTTTTACATTCATAGCAGATCACTTGGTCCTTCTTAGGTTCAAGTTTATTTTTCACATCGTTTTTAAACTTGTTTCTTTTGAAGAATTTTTTAAACTTTCTTGTCAAAAGTGCTAAGTCATCATCACAGTCCTCATCACTTGAGTTTTCTCTCAAGTGGCATTCAGAAGTTTTAAGTGCCATATCCTTCCTGTTCTTTGGAAGGATGTCTTCTTGCTCTTCATGAGCTTTGCAGGTCATTTCGTAGGTCATTAATGACCCGATTAGTTCTTCAAGAGGGAAATTTCGCAGATCTTTTGCCTCTTGAATGGCGGTGACTTTAGGATCCCAACTCTTAGGAAGGGATCTTAGTATCTTATTAACAAGCTCAAAATCCGAAAAACTCTTTCCGAGTCCTTTTAGACCGTTGACGACATCCGTGAAACGGGTAAACATGTCGCCAATGGTTTCACTCGGTTTCATTCGGAAAAGTTCAAAAGAATGCAGCAACAGATTGATTTTTGACTCTTTCACTCTACTTGTGCCCTCGTGGGTCACTTCAAGTGTGTGCCAAATATCAAAAGCAGTTTCGCAAGTTGAAACACGATTAAACTCGTTTTTATCAAGTGCGCAAAATAAGGCATTCATAGCCTTTGCATTAAGAGCGAAAGCCTTCTTCTCCAAATCGTTCCAATCGATCATTGGAAGAGAAGATTTTGAAAATCCATTTTCAACAAGGTTCCATAGTTCAAAATCCATAGAAATAAGAAAGATCCTCATTCGGGTCTTCCAGTAAGTGTAGTCCGTTCCACTGAACATGGGTGGACGTGTAATCGAATGCCCCTCTTGGTTTCCGGCGTATGCCATCTCTCTTGGGTTTTAAACCTTTAGAGAGTTAACCTTGCTCTGATACCAATTGTTAGGATCGAGAGCACTAAGAGGGGGGGGGGTGAATTAGTGCAGCGGAAATCTTATATTAATTTAAAAACCAAAAGCTGCGTTCGTTCAAAAACTATTATGATGCAAAAGCAAATTCTCAGTTTGTATCTAGGTGCAGTTTGCGTCTAAGCGCAGATTGCGTTTAAGCGCAGTTTTGCGTCTAAGCGCAGTTTTGCGTCTAAGCGCAGTTTTGCGTCTAAACTCAGATTTACGTCTAAATGCAGATTTACGTCTAAACACAGATTTACGTCTAAACGCAGAATTACGTCTAAACGCAGTTTTACGTCTAAACGCAGTTTTACGTCTAAACGCAGATTTACGTCTAAACGTAGTTTTACGTTTAAACGCAGATTTACGTCTAAACGCAGATTTACGTCTAAACTTTGAAACTCGTTTGTATACTCGCAGAAGGCAGTATGCAGTTGAAATCAAGACGTAAACGTGAACTGAAATCTGACGATTGAGCGAGGAAAGCCGATTTACGTCTGAATGCAGTTTTGCATCTAAATGTTGAAACTCGTTCGTAAAATCATAGAGGACAGATTGCAGTTATTAATAGGATTAAAATGTAAGCGTAAACTGCAAAGAAGCTCGTTCGTAAAAGCACGGAAAACAGTTCTGCAGAATCAAACGTAAACGTAAACTGCAATGTATGAAAATACGAATTTACATCTGAATGCAGATTTGGAAGAACAGCACTTAGAATTCGTTCGTGAAAGCGTAGAGAGCAGTAGTGATGAGGGAGGTTTGCAGTAATGATAAAGTGCTCGAAAATAAACGCAAACCAGAGATTTAGAGTGGTTCGGTCAGCCTTGACCTACTCCACTTTTGGCTTCCTCCACCGATGAGGTTGCCGACGTCAACTAGGTGCCTTCCTTCAATGGGCGAAGGCCAAACTTCCCTCTTACAATTTCTCTCCTTTTGACAGGCTTAGGAGACAACCTTTACAGACCTTTCTCTCCTCACTTTACAATTGAAAACTTGAAGAACAGAAAGAGGAGACTTAAAGGCTTTACAACACTTTTGAGCTCTTAGAATCACAGAAAAGATCAAGATTTCGGTACTGGTCTGTATCTTTTCAGTGCTGAATGGGTGGGGTATTTATAGGCCCCAACCCAATTCAAAATTCGAGCTCAAAACGATCAAATCGATCAAATCCCAGAATTCTGGGATCAGGCGGTTGCACCTCTCAACTGGAGAGGTGGCACCGCCTGGCAGAGCTCGAAGACTGAGCTCAGCCGATTGCTCTTCTCTGCCAGAGCTCGAAGACTGAGCTCGATGGTTGCATCACCTGGCAGAGCTCGAAGACTGAGCTTGGTGGTTGCATCACCTGGCAGAGCTCGAAATCTGAGCTCGGTGGTTGCATCACCTGGGAGAGCTCGAAACTGAGCTCAGGCTGATGCACCTCTCTGCCAGAGCTCGAAGACTGAGCTTGGTGAATCCATCACCTGGCAGAGCTCGAGACTTAGCTCAGGCTGATGCACCTCTCTGCCAGAGCTCGAAGACTGAGCTCGGTGGTTGCATCGCCTGGCAGAGCTCGGAACTTGAGCTCTGGCGGTGCAACCTCTTGGCTGGGGCGGTTGCACCGCCCAACCCCACAGCCCAGGCGGTTGCACCTCCTGACTGGGGCGATTGCACCTCCCAACCCCACAGCCCAGGCGGTTGCACCTCCTGGCTGGGGCGGTTGCACCTCCCAACCCCACAGCCCAGGCGGTTGCACCTCCTGGCTGGGGCGGTTGCACCTCCTGGTGCAATCTGGGTCCGAATGGTTCACTCCATTCGGCCCACTTTGAATCTTTTCAGGGGCCCAATTGCCCCAAGATTAAGCTAATGGGATCACCTCCCATTTTCATGCTTAATCATCATGCTAACTACGATTAACTCAAAGACAACTTCTGCAGCTTTGCTCCGATGCGTCAATCGCTTCTTCCGGCGAGTTTCCGGCTAACTTCCGTCGATCAACCGATAACCCTCGGTGATCCTTCTGCGGACATCCGGCATACTCCTGGACTTTGCGACGATCCACTTGGCGAGTTCCGACGAGCTTCGCTTGGCAAGCTTCTGGACTTCTCGGATCTGTTCTCTCTGAACCTCCGACGACCGTCCGAACTTCCGTCGAACTCTCGAACTCCCAACGTGATCATGATCTTGACTCCGGCGCAACACCTGCTGCTTGTCTTACTCTTATCGTAGTTAATCCTGCACACTTATCTCAACACATAGATTAGATAACAAATGACAATTGACTTCATCATCAAAATCCGAGATTCAACAGCGAACATTTATTATCTTTAAGCACAAAAATACTTCATCACATCCTTATAAGTATCATTCTCACAAAGCAATATCATCAAGATGAAGTAAGGTAAATGGAACTAGGTACCATGTATTAGATTATGAAGGGACATAACAATTGTTTTGGTACCTAATCCAATAAAACATGATTAAACTATCAAAAAAAGACATGATGCTTCCATATGGTAGCTTAATTATAAGACTACTCCATATCTATGATATTATCATTCCATGAAGAAGTTATAAAACTAGACAGATTTAGCACCACACACCTATGAGATATATATTCAGAAATGGTATATGGACTAGACTGCCTAGAAGGACTGATCCCCTCTAACCTGAACCAGAACTTGAAACACCAATTTTTAAGGGCAATCTATCTCCTCCAACTGGTCCCTTTGAGGAATCACCTCCAGTAGAGCAAGCACCTCCCTCATCTATCGACGACATAGGGACTCGGATGGATCGATTTGAACAACATCAAAATCGACTTGAACAATGCCAAGATCAAATATTGACTAAGTTGCAATAGATTTATCAACAACTCAATATCTTGTTTAGATATTTTGATTGGCCACCACTTGAATAATTAATTGTGACTTTTTGCTGATGACAAAGGCGGAGAAATTGATGAAATCCCCTTCTTTTATTCTGCTTACTTTGATGTTGTAATCCTATATTGTTTACCTTGATGTTGTAAACTTAAAATGCTACTCACTTTGATGATTACAATTCTGTACTTTGATTTCCATGTTATCTCTTCAAATGATGAGTATGATATCATGCTTACCTTGATGTTGAAAATTTCTGTCAATATCATGCTTACCTTGATGCTGAAAATTTCTGTCAATATCATGCTTACTTTGATGCTGAAAATATATGTGATTTTGACTCAAAAATGGATATCATGTCTTGACATCATTTCTATCGATGAATACGTGGTATCATCTTTAGATTTGGTAAATCATGATGTGCATGATTATAATAAGTCTAAATTATCAATTTAATGCTTGAATTCAAAGGCATTGAATTCAAGAGTATCTTTTCTCAATTATAGCATATAGATAGGGGGAGTTAAGATTAACTCCATTACCAATTGGTTGTCATCATAAAAAAGGGGGAGATTATTGAATCTTGGATTTTGATAATAAAATCAATTGATAAATTATTTGATCTAATCCATGTGTTGAGATAAGTGTGTAGGATTAACTATGATAGCAGTAAGGCGTAAAGCAGATGATGGGTTGGAGTCGAAGACTCGTATGATATACTAGGAACTTGCCGAGAGTTCATCGTGAGATCACCGGAAGCACATTGGAAGACTCGCTGAAAGCTCATCGGAAGATCGCCGGAAGCACGCTGGAAGACTAGACGAGAGTTGGCCGGGAGTTCGCTAGAAGCTCACTGGAAGACTCGCCGAAAAGTTCGTCGGAAGATCACCGAGTGAAAAATCGACATACCAGACCATGCTTGCCTTAATCATAGTTAGAATGATAATTAGAGTTGATTTAGAAGGTAATCCTATCAACTCTGTTAGGGGCCAACTGGGCTCGAAGTTAGGCTGGTTTGGGCCAGAGTCAATGTGTAACCAGGATGTTGAATTCCTGGCCGACGGTGGCACTGCTTGGAAAGCAACACCCCAGGTGGTCTAGGCGGTGGTACCGCCCAGACTGGGCGGTGGTACCGTCGACAGTTATTGCTGCCAGCGATGGTATCACCGGTAATTATTACTACCAGCGGTGGTACCACCGGTAGTTATTGTTGCCAGTGGTGGTACCGCCACTATCAAGCAGTGGTACCACTCCTGTCAAAGCGGTGGTGCTGCCCCTGTCAGGCGGTGGTACTGCTAGAGCTTGATCTCTAAGCTCTGTTAAGCGGTGGTACCATCCAGACTGAGCGATAGTACCGCTCAGTGTTAGGTGTCAAGTGGTGGTACCGCTAGTACCCCGAAAATCCAAGATGAGACACTTTTTGGCTTCATTTTTGAAAGTCATTGGGCCTATAAATACCCCACCCTTTTCAGCATGAAAAGGCACCGAAGTGTGATTATAATCTTGAGTTATTGGGGTATAAAAGTGTTGTAAACAAATGCTAGAGTCCTCCTCTCTTTCTAAATTTTAAGATCATTCAAGAGAAATGTGAGACTTCTAAAGGTTCTCTCCTAAACCCAGGAAAAGGGGAAAGTACTGTAAAGAGGTGTTCGGTCTTCATCTATTGAAGGAAGGCTTTTAGTGGACGTTGGAGACCTCGTCAGAGGAGGAATCCGAAAG
Organism: Musa acuminata AAA Group; assembly: GCF_036884655.1. NCBI lineage: Eukaryota > Viridiplantae > Streptophyta > Magnoliopsida > Zingiberales > Musaceae > Musa > Musa acuminata. The sequence continues at coordinate 17,860,374 of NC_088333.1, forward strand.
TGGATGTAGGTTATCTTGACTGAATCACTCTAAATTCTGGTTTGCTTTTCATTTGTGCAATTTACTTTACTACAAACCTACTTAATCTTCTCTTACACTTTTATGAAAGCTTTCAAGTTCAACTTCTCTCCGAAACAGATTGAATCGAAATCATTTTCATCGGAATCGATTTTAAACGAAACGAATAATTTTCTAAAATCATGAAAATTTTCCGATCTCCACTCAATTCCCCATTTAGATAGGTCAGGGGTGGGGACAAGCAATCCCCATTGGAGGCAGAACTTATGGATTCTTCATATTCTCCTAATTTATTTATTTAATTAAAAAATATTATTAAAATTAATTAATAATATCAAAATATATAAATAATAATAACTATTGAATATTGAATCCATTTCTCAAGAACATAGATAGAGAGGATAGGGATGTTACTATTGAATGTTAATATTATTTCATTTGATTCAATCGGATTGAATCAAATGACTCATAATCAACTCAACTAAACCTAGTCTGATTTGAATCGAGCGGATCAAGCATCTAGGCTCATATATTGATAAGGTGAGCCTGAGGATGATAATGTGATGGGGAGTGCTCTACTTATCCCCGTCCCATATCCATGCGGATAATAGAAAATACTTCCCGTTAAGGTTGGGTTGATGTTTATTCAAACTGTTGGAGGAAAACGTCGCTGCTACTATATCGCTGAAGTCTTAGCAACATCGATTAAGCCTCAATTGCATTAGCAAATTCTTCGTTGCATTCACGATGTGCAAGGCTACATCGTTGCATCCTTTATCATTGTATTTACAAAGTGTTCATGGAAGGCATTGCTGCTGCATTGCCAAAGAGTTTGTGGGTGTTATCACTATGTCAAACTATTTGATGAAGATGTTGCCATTGCATCGTTGAAGCCTCGGCTACATCGACTAATCCTATCATTAATTCATTTGGCAAAGTTTAAGGAGTTCTTTGAGTTTTTTTAACTAAATTGATGCATTGTTCCTTTGTTAGATGTTGAAATATTAGTCTTATGAAACTTGTTTTTTAATGAGAATTGGGTGGTTTTACATAGAATATCTGAAAACACTTCAAATCTATCGAGATAATGGCAAAATCATCTGAAGATATACGTGGTGTCATACGTCACTATCGATACTCATGCAAATTTTTAATGATTATATAACTCAATATTATCAATTATCTTCAGTTTTTTATTATTTACATTTGCTACAGGAAATGGTCTTATTGTCTATAGTATATCTATAGAAGTTTTTGAGAAATGTGCCACAACATTATAAAATATTAGAAACTGGTATTAACTTTAAGAATAAAGTCACCATTGTGCAATCACTTTTACAATTTAGTTGAGTTGTAAAAATAGATTTTAGTTGAGTTAGAATTATAGTTTAGTTGATATGATCTTATAATCCTACCACAACATATCAAATTTCATTAATTATTCTAAAATCCTAAAAAATATAAAAATAATATTAATCATCTTAAAAGCATATCCTAGTAGTTTTGTAAAACTTTGGATAGATTTAATAGAAATTCACTGAGTTACACTAGTTTTTTTTATGTAAGTTATTCAAAAAATCTCTAATTTTGATAATTAGTCAACCTAAAATAATAAAAGAATAAAAAAACTTATTAATTATCTTATAAATATGTCGTGATAGTTTTGTAAAAGCTTGGGTGGGTTTCATAAAAATTCATCTAGTTATACTGAACTAGGCTCGACCATAGTACATATCTAAGAAATCTCTAATTTTGATATTCAATCATTCTAAAATTATTAAAATAATAAAAATAATCCTGCTAATCATCTTACCAATATGTTCAAGTAGTTCTTTAGAAGTTTCGATAGGTTTCGTGAAAATTCACTGAGTTACACTTAGTTTTGAACTAAGTTACACTCTATCATAATATCTATTAAAAAAATCTTTTTTTTTGATAATTAGTCACCATAAAATCATCAAAAAAAAAAAAAATCTTACTAACCATATGTCCTGGTGTTCTATAGAAGTTTGGACACCTATAAATTGACTCAGTTACACTTATTTTTGAACTAAGTTATACTCCTCACAGCATCTTTAGAAAAGTTTTCCAATTTCGATATTTTCTCAGCTTAAAATCCTTAAAAAAATAAAAAAATTATCACTAATAATCTTACAATCATGTACTACTAGTTTTGAAAAAGTTTGAATAGGTTTCGTAAAAATTCATTGACTTATACTTGTTTCTGAACAATGTTACACTCGATGATTACAGTATCTTTAAAAGAAAATTTCCAATCTCAATATTTTATCATCTTAAAATCTTCAAAAAAATAAAAAAATAATAATACTAATCATCTTACAATCTTGTCCTATTAGTTCTCTGGAAGTTAGGATATGTTTTGTAAAAATTAATCGAGTTACACTCGTATTTGAACTAAGTTACACTTAGATCACAATATCTTTTAAAAAATTCTTTAATTTTGATATTTAGTCATCCCATTATGTCATACTATTTCTATGAAAGTTTAGATAGGTTTATAAAAATTTATTGAGTTACAATGGATCATGGTACTTATCCAAAAACATCTCTAATTTTCATAATTAATCACACTAAATTCATAAAAAAATCTACTAATTATGTTATGAACATGTTATGTAGTTTTATGAAAGTTCAAATATGTTTCCTGAAAATTGATCGAGTTATATTCTTTTTTTTTTTAACTAAGTTACATTGGATCGTATCATCTTTTCCAAAAACTCCTTAATTTTAATATTTAATCACCCTAAAATTATTAAAAATATAAAACATCCTATTAATTATCTGAGTAGCATAACAAATATATTCATATTACAAAATCGTATCCATATTACACATCACAGTAGTCACATAACAAATATATATTATTCAACCTTCACAACAATAACATATAAATAGATACAATACAAACACGTATACACATCATAGTAAACATAACGACCACAGGCATATCATTAATAAGATCACAATAATATACAATTAATGATACAAACATGCGTACATATCAATACACATCGTAGGAACACACCAAAGATATATATCAGACAATTTTCACAATAACGATACATGATACAAACAATATTCACACCAGTAAATATTCACAAGAAGTCACTACCGAGCAAGGAAATCGGGAGGAGAGTTCGGCAATGCTGAGGACGGGAACTCGTCGTTGCTAAGAGAACTTGCACCGTCAAGGAAGTGAACCCACCGCCATTGAGGAAGGGAACTTATCGCTGCCGAGGAAGGGAATCCGCTGCCGTAGAAGAAGGGAACTCGTCATCGAGTAGAGGTCGTTGTGGAGGAGAAGGCATAGGAGGTACAGAAGGGAAAGGAAATGGAAGTGAAGGTGGAGGATGAGGAGAAGATGGAGGAGGAGTAGGAGAATGGGATGAGGCGAAGGAGGAGGATGAGGTAGCGAAGGGGAGGAGGCGGAGATGAAGGAGAAGGTAGAAGAGGAGGAGGAGGAAAAGAGGAGAAGGAGGTGGATGAGGAGGCGGAGGGGAAGGAGGTAGAGGAGGAGGAGATGAGGAAGAAGGGAATGAGATCTAATTGAGCCGATTCAAAATCGATTCAATTTCAAACAGTTGAGAAATTATTGATTCAATTGGGCTAGAGTTTGATTCATGACCTTTTTTTATCGTTAAAAAAAAACACATTAACATGCCCTTCGGTTAAAAAAAACACAAATTGAGGTGCAACATCCGGCAAAAAGTGAATAGTGTGAGCCTTTTTTCGATAAAATATTTTAAATTTTTAATATTATTTTAAATGGGTGATAAAATAATTTTAAAAAAATTGACGAATCATCATGCGATTTAACAAATATGAACGACTTAGTTAAATGTTTAGAAAATAGGGGATATAAAAATTTAGATATATAATCGGAGGAGATATGTTCAAACAATGGGTTTTTAATCCAATAAATTGATAATGAGTTTTCTCAAATTACACTTTTAATTATATAATATTTTAGAACTCTTTCAGATCTTTCTCAAATTACACTTTCTCAAATTTAGATATATAATGAGTTTTCTCAGATTATTTGGATGCTACAATTTCTTTCAATTAATTCTTAGACATCTTTTAGATCCACACACATGATACACAAATTCATGTAATTGAAAGAAATTATAGCATCCAAATAATCTCTTTTGTGAGGAGAAGACTACAAAACACATTTAGAAAGAATTAATAATGAAAGCACAAATCCATATATAAGTGAATAAAAAATTGATATGGTTCAATCATTCATCATGTGAGAATAATATATATATTTGTGAAAATATATTTTTCTCCTCAATAAAGTCAAGACTTGCACACCATAATATTGAGATGCTGATTAGGGTATTTACAGAACAAGGTTGAGCTGCACGCAGTAGCACATGATAAGATTGAGATGGTTGAGACTTATCATCCTTAAAAACAGAGAGTAAGAGGTGGCAACAAATGCAGGAGATGGTAGTGAAGAAGTTAGAGATGAAGATGATCTCTGTACTGGACTTGCTTCGCTTTTATAAAGCTTAAAACACTCCACACATCTCCATGCATCATTATTCGGCCATCTTCCATATATAAAGCACCATCTGCATAGTTGAGTTCCTCTAAGCGATGAGTCACCCACAATGCTGCAACTTCTCCCGAAGCCGCCACAGTGTTCTTGACTGCCTTTATAACTCCTATCTGGTAACCAAAAGCAAGAATATGTTGTCTGTCAGTAGTATGATTAAAGTTTTTCTTTTTGAAAACAAGATTATCCTTCTAACGATCAAGAAACAAAAAGATGCAATTGAAAGGGTAGATGCAAGTGATAAGATAAAAAGTCTATCGGCGAAATAAAAAAAATCAACAAACATCTAGGCTTTTAGAAGAGTGCTTTATGTGAAAAACAGGAGCCTATGAATCAAAACGATGGATGGGATGTAAAACAATGGGAGGCAGAATCGACTGAAAACTGAGACAAAGTTGACACTTCAACAGGCATGACAGCTCGATTTGAGTTGAAAAAGCCAATTGAACTTCATAAGGCCACTGTAACTGGAAATGAAGAGGCTGGTTGACAAGAATACATGGATTTATAAATCAGTAGCTCTCTCGAGTATAACTCATACCTGGTCATGTTCATCCAAAAATGTTGTCAATTCATCTAATAATAGCACTTTACATGCTTCAGCTAAGGCACCTGCAATAGCAACTCTTTGTTTCTGCCCTCCACTAAGAGTCTGAATCTGCCTCTGATAAATGCAACAAAGGTAAACAACATAACATTTAATTCAGATACAACACCAGAAATCAAACATACATGTCAAAAGTCAAACACCTACTTGTGAGTAATGCAGCATGCCAACAGCTTCTAAAGCTTCTGATACTCTTGATCTAACTTCATCTGATGTTAGATTAAACTTACCAAGACCAAATGCCACATCTGCTTCCACTGTTGGCATAACCACCTAATCAAAGTGATAATAAAGAGAACACTAAAAAGGTTTTCAAATAGCTCGCACTACATATTAAAGAAAGAAAATGTGTCTTGTTGTCAGTACCATCCATGAAGAACCTACTCAGAATCCCTTAAAAGTGATTTGTTCTTTTTATACATAGTAACAAACAATTTACATGTAAAGGATAGTCATATTCTTTGAGGCCCTGAAGTAATTGACAAGGAAAACACAACAAAAATAAAAAAAGGAGGCGGCAGAAAGAGGAAAAATTAGTACTCTCCAATAGGACAAGAAAAGGGCATTTACTTTTCTGAGATCTACTGGAGCTATGAAGGGATGTGTCCAGGGTGCATTAACAGCAACCAACAAGTTTGATAGTCACGATCAATCTCACATGACTGACAGGCTTCAATTAGTACAGATTCTAAAAACTTGGTGACATACTTATGATCATGTGTCATGGATTTCACCATCTATGTGAAAATGATACAAACTAGAACAAGCATTCTAACATGATAACGGGCACATACCAAGAAAACTAGAATCTAACTAATTTTGATTTATTTTCAGTATGTAGTGATATCATGGTTTAATAAACAACTTCAAGTTATGGTTGGAACACCACATACCACCTACAGAATTCACATATTGAGCAAACTTCACAAGAAACAACTGTTTTTCTAACAGACACAACTGTTTCTCAACAATAAAAAGTCAATAAAAAGCACGAGAAGGAAATACCTGGTGATCAGGATTCTGAAACACAAAGCTACTTGGTTTTTTTATATTCACAGTTCCATCAGAAGGATTTAGAAGTCCTGCCAAGACCTATGCAGCAAACAAAAATATCAGTTCAGAAATTTATAAACAATCAATAAATCATCGTGAAAAAAGGTACACATGCTGTGACCTATATATATTGGTTATGTCAGCATAATTGTACAAAATTTAAGCCTGAAGGAAGTAGTAACAGAATACACGACAACATTAAATACACATAACCCTTTTTTTTTTTTTTTTTTAAACACATAACTGATACTTCCCTAAATGCAAAAAGGGTTTTCAGAATTCCTATAACCAAACAAATGGTTCTTTTTTCCTGATGCTCTACAAGCCTACTTTTGATCAACATCTTCACTGAATGTCGTTTCACAATTCATACATTTAAAGAATGTTAGTATAAGCTTCCATAAGGGTCCTATTTCCATCAAATTGCCCCTATAAATTTGATGGCTGCATTGGCAATTACATGCACAGTTATATTTTCATTATCTCAAACCTTTTCTTTTTCTCTATTTCATAAAACCAAATTTTGAAAATTAGGAAACAAAATAGACCTCTCTCTCATCCCCAACTTTTGGTTTTTGTTTTGCTTACATAGGTCCATCCTCATTTGGTGAACACAGAAGACCAACCCCCATCACACAAAGGCCACCAATTTGGTTTCTCCTGCTAGACAAAAATCTCATTCCTTTGCCATTTCGGGTCCATTGCCTCCTCTATCGAATGTCATGTTACAAGAAAACCCTCAATATCAAACAGCCGAAACTCACTAATTCCTTAATACAACCAAAAATTTCAATCATCCAAATCTATGCCAGTTTACCATTCCACTTGTTCTAAATATTTCACTCAAACTACAGCATTCCTATGTTGAAACCAAATCAATTGCTTCACCAGGAGATGAGTTACCTTAAGGAGGGTGGACTTGCCACAACCATTGGGACCAAGAAGCATCCACAGCTGGCCAGGAGGGACATGGAGGGAACAATTCTTCAAAATTGGAACCGACTTCCCCTGCTTGTTGGTCACCGAGAAGCTCACTTTATGGGCTTCAATGGCAGGAGCAACCTCTGCCACCACGATGAGCGATCGACACCGACAATACCTGCGAGGAGCAAATCATCATCAATTCAAATCAAGAATCACAAAAGAAGAGAATCATTACAGGAGGAGATGATGACCTTGGCGATGGTTTCATTAGGGCAGTAGAAAGGGAAGCCCATGGCATGGGGGCGAAGGAGAAGACTTCCTGCAGCATTGAGAACAAGAGAGAAGGCAGCAATTTGTGTTATCTAATGACTGGAATTTGGTTCACATGTTAAAGGCCTGATAAGACTCCCCAAAAAACCAAAAATGAAATAGAAAAAGAAATAAACCAATATTTAATATGCTTGTGAAACTTAAAATGATAAAAACAACGTGTGTAATGGTCTACAGAGCGTGTCTGAATAATTAAAAAGATATACATGTTACTTTAAAATTTACATGGTAAATATGTTATTTTAAATCTTCCCAATAAGAGGTCTAACACGTCAACGATTCAATACCACATTGTGTCTCGTTCAGTGTTTATCAAAGGACCAAGCGCTAAAAGGCTCCAAGCTTCCAAACATCTTGAGCAAACCAAGGGCTCACCAATATAAAAATTATAAAAAATATATTTAAGGAGGAAAACAATCTTTAAAGTAAAAATTAGACAATACATGAGTTTCATATAATTTCATATTCAAAATATCAGCACTAATACATCGAAGTAAATTCATTTAACCCCCTGTTAACTTCGAGGTTGGTGGTCCAACAAACAAAGAAAACTTCAACCCAACCCGATTTAGACCCGACGATGGGCAACCCTCTTCGTCCCGAGAAGCCAAAGATGGTCAGAGAGGAATTTGCTATTGCGATCTGGATGTTGTCCGTTCTCTCGACATGAAGCCCAAGAACCTACAGAAGACCGAGATTAGGAGTAGTCCGACTAGGTCCCTTCGATGCCTAAGTCAGCAATGTCCAAGGTGTAAAGAAAGTAGGGATGTGAAAGAGAGAGAAAGGAAATGAGGGAGAATGTATTTACATTTTATACCCAAGTCCTTGTGGTTGTCGTCAATTTCAGTAGTTAAAGACTTGCAGGGATAACGCAACCGCCTGTTGAGATGGCAGTTGTGGAACAACCTCTGTTGACGTGGCTCAACCACATGCTAAGCTAACGTAACCATCTACCAAAGTAGCTCAACTGCTCTCTATGTGGTTACATGTCATAACTATCTTGTTGAGATGGTAACCTTCGTTGCTAAGGTAGAGGTGTCCATGTGTCAGTCCCGATTCATTTTGTCCTCTATCACTTATCCCCTCATTGTGCTTCGTCGTAGAAGATCTTCTAGGTGAAGTGCCATGTCCACTTCTAATAGGCACTGAATGCCTCAAGGGAGAGAACTACCTGCAGACTAAATGTTGTTGCATCAAGTCTCGGTTGACTCTTCCTTGACCCCGACCTACCACTATCGGGTTGGAGAGCCTTGAATGTGCCTAACGTTGCTGATCTACGTACTTCAAGTGAGGCTTTTATAGATTAGTTATAGTGATGCCGACTTGCCCACATCAGGCAGGGAGAGCTCCACAACATGTCGAGTTGTTTGCTTTGGGCAAATGGGGCCTTTATCGATCTACCACATGATGGGGCCCACTTCAAGCATAAGGGGCCTACGGTGGAGTCAAGGGACCCATGTCGGACAACAAAATTGCTTCGTCCCAATCTGCCCACATTGGGCAGACATGGTGTTGGCGCGATAAGACTTTTACCATCTCCTGATTTGCCATATCGAGAAGACAATCCTTTTACCCCGAGCTGCCCACATTGGGCATATATTGTGGGTGTGGCAAGAATCTCTCGATCTGCTCACATCAGGCAAGATTAAGATCTCACATCATATGGACTATTGCTACATCATGTAAGATATGATCCCAATTTGTCCGTATCAGGCAAGATCCTGATCTGCCCACATCGGGCAAGATCATGATCTACCCACATCGAGCATACTCTGCTACATCGCATAGGATATACTTCGGATCTGCCCATTTCAAGCAGATATGGTGTTGGCATGATGTCCTCCCAATTTTCCATATCGGGGAAAACTCCTTTCTTACCCCGATCTACCCACATCAGTAAACATTTATGGTGAGATATTCTTTTATCTAATCTATTACCTCACGTCATATGATCTCCCGATTTGCCCACATCGGACAAATTTGTTGACAGTTTGCTTCGAGACTAATCTGATCTATTATCTCACATCGGGTGGCCTCCTGATCTGCCCACATCGGGAAGATTTGTTGTCCATTGGCTCTAAGATATACTGATCTGCTCTTACATCGGGTGATCTCCCGATCTGCCCACATCGGGTAGATTTGCTGATGATTGACTTTGAGACATACGTAATTTGCTCTAACATCGAGCACATTTGTTGGCAATTAGCCTTGAGACATGCCTAATCTACTCTCACATGAGTGATCTCCCAATCTACCCATATCAGACATATTTGATGGTGATTTGCTTTGAGGCTTACCTGATCTGCTATTTTATGTTGGGCAAGATCACGATCAGCTTGCATTGGGCCATAAAAACTATCTTGTCCCGATCTGCCCAATTCGAGCAATTTAGGCATGCTGGACTAATTTGCCGACATCAGGCAGTTTACACATGCTGGGCCGATCTGCCCACATTGGACAGCTCACTTGGTTGGACCGATCTGCCCACATCGGCCAATTGACTCCAAGTTCAGGATGCTCATGTCTACAAAGGATATGTTGGCCGTTAAAATATATTTTATCCATCAAGGACACATTAGAAACTCTGGATGCTCTCGTCCATGAAGGACGCATCGTGCGTTAAAGACGCTTTTGTTTGTGAAGGACGCATCAACTATCAAGATGCTCTTGACTGTGGTGGATACAACAAATGTTCTCATCCGCGAAGGGTGCATTGCACGTTAAAGATGCTTTTATCCGCGAAGGACACACTTTCTCCACGAAGTATGTACCGACTATCGGGATGCTTTTGTCTACGGAGGATGCATCGGTTTCCGTGAGTCTACGTTGATCTGATGATTGAATTAAACTCTGATGTCAAAGCTTGTCTAACTAATGAGTCAAAGATGGTTTTATCCGCGAAGGACACACTTTCTCCACGAAGTATGTACCGACTATCGGGATGCTTTTGTCTACGGAGGATGCATCGGTTTCCGTGAGTCTACGTTGATCTGATGATTGAATTAAACTCTGATGTCAAAGCTTGTCTAACTAATGAGTCATCTACTAACTATTAGAAAGGCTTAGCTAGGTGTTCAAACAGTATTTAATTCATTGAACACAAAGTGGTGGGAACTCCTTGCTTCAAAGAGCTCCCCTTTGTAGCATGGTGAAGAAGTCTTCACTTGTTTCCTTTGAGTTTCTCCACCATTCCCTCTCTTAGGTTGGCAACTTCGACATCCTCTTGGTTGTCAACTTTCCTTCGACATGTACGATAATTTCTCTAGTTCGAATGAGAGAAATTAGTTAGGTCTTCAATCTATCAATCACCATGTGGTCGAGAGGTTCTTAGGTGCTTTGTCTGATAACCATTCAGGATAAGAAAGTGATTCCTCATCCTCCAAGGGAGGAAGATCCTCATCTTCATCCAAGGGGGCCATAGTCCAAGATCATCAAGAGAAGGATCTTACGGATATGAAGAATTTCCTTGATCAAGAATCCTGCTTATGTCCAGGTTCCTTAAGCTTTCTTCGAGCGAAATACTTTATTCCAAGGATCGTCATTTCTAATATCAAATTTGTTTCAGTGATCTTTCGGACTAGTACATATTGGTCAATACCTATATACCATATTAGTACACCAGTATGTAGCGGTGTTTCAGAGAGGAAAAAAAGAGGGAAAAAAGGAAGGGATGATGGAGGAACAAAGTAAGAAGAAGAGGAAGTGATGGAGTAAGAAGTAGTGAGAAGAGGAAGGAAGACGAGAAGAAGTGGGAGCGTACTTAGGAAGAAGGAACGCAACATCAGAAAACTATGACATCAAACAACGGTAATGGCAACGGCAAAGCAACAGCATTGAACGTGGGACGAGGGCTCGCGTTTGATTGCCCTAATTTCTATTTTAGATTTTTTCTTTTTTTAATATAGAGTTGGATGGGCCCATCGCTATTTTTGATTTTTTTATTATTTTTATAGAACTAGACTAAGCTGTTGGAAACAAGGGTGATCATGTACTGGTCCATGCTTGGAATGGCACGTACCTACCCGTTTTGTATTGTTTCAGGTGGTACAACAATCATTGCTTTATTCTTTCTAATTACAAAATGATTCTCCCAAAGTTGGCCATTAGGCCCTTTTCACTTCAATCAATTTCCTATGTCTATTCTAATGCTCTAGAGGCAAGGCTCATCTTTTCCATTCACCCATTTATCATAGCCTTTCTTAGATGGCAGAGGATTTCACCTTTATATATGGTGCCTAACTTTTGGTGTTATTTGGTTGCCTTTATAGGAGAAGTGTGTAATCATCAAGGGATGATTCCATCTTTGAACATCTTCCCCTTTTGCTTTCGTGATTGTCATTGGGAAAAAGGATACTATCTTACTTCCCGTTTGGGATTTAAAGTGAGTGGGGCTCCAACATCTAACAAGGGTTGGAAGAGTCGGTTCCTCTTCATTCAACTAGATACTTATTGTGGTTTTAGTCTTGTGTGGTCTACCTGTACTCTTTCGAATCCTATCCTATCTTAAATTCTGAGAGGGGATAAGTTTTCCACTTGGTCGAGATCTTACCAACCTCCATAGCTCAAGCATATGGATGAGTGGCTTATAAGAGTGGGCTTAAGTCCGGCTCCAAAGGGTTCGTTTCCTTTCAATCGAATCTTGTAATTTCCTAATATCTTAACCTCCTATCTCGATTTCCTCTAAGCATAAACCTTGCATCATTCTGCCTGAGCAAGATGAAGAAGACAATAAAGGATAGGGCAGCCATGGAGGAACCATAGAAAAAAAAACAATTCCCTCCCAGCCTACGAAGAAGAAAGGAGTTGTTGTGAAGATGAGAACATCATGTACCTTTCACACTTTTAAAGCTCTAAAGGATCGAGCACATCCCGAACTTAGAGCACCCTGACATGATGTGACGCCATGAAGTTCTTGGCGATAGTCGATGGCCAAATTATGCGAACTTAAGTCCAGTCCTTTTGTAGTGACTCATATGTCGGAGCTACCTGATAGTGCCTCAACAAAACCACTTCAACCTCGTTGGAATTTGGAGGCGACTAACGAACCATGGGTGCATCATCAGATGACTCCCAAGTATCTTTAAGGAGGTCTAGTTCCCAAGTTGGCAAAAGAAATTTACTCTCTTCCTCCATAGGTGATGCTAGTTGAGACATCTAAGCATATGGTGGTAGTATGTTTCAATTCCTTTGTGCGTTTGTAACTCGTAGCTTCCTTATTCCCTTGGATACTTTTCCTTTATTGTAGAATCACCATTATATGATGGGGTTATATGACTGAGGGATTCGAGTTTTATTATCGCAACACTGAATGAAGTGATAGACAGGTTGAATGAGAGAGTGACTCAACTGGAGATCAAGCTAAGCCCAAGGAGATATCTCCACTAAAAGAAGCTTTAGCTGCATCCCAAGCATCTTTGGTTGCGTCTTAAGCAAAGCAAAAGACTTGAAGCATAATTGTGCCGATCAGCAGAAACTCTCAAGAAGGTTCAAGTTTCCAATCGAGAGATAGAAGACCAACTATTGATGCTCCAGTGTAAGGTTAGGGCCAGTGAGGCTAAAATCGTCAATCTAAAAGCGAAGTAATAGCTCGAGAACTTTAGGCCGCCGAGAGGGTGATAGAAGCCATTAAAGCCTATACGGAGTCCAAAGGCTTCAAGGAGGGTATAAGACAACCAAGGGAAACTTCCTTCAAATACGAGTACCAAATGGTTATATGATCCGTGTGCTAGTTAAGTTTTCATACCTGAAGGTTGCAAAAAAAACATTCTCGATTGGTCCTGAGGACAATAGAGTGAAGATGAAGATATAGACAGACTTTAACGACAACCTCAAGACCTCAATGGAAACTTCATCCAATAAGGAAGACAACAATAACGAGGACACAGACTGCACTGGGGGTGGGCTAGACAATGGTTCGATAGATGACTAAATGTCTCTTTTTTTATAAATGTAGTATCTTAGTTATGTTCCCTTTTCTAAATTGGGTGTCAAGTTTTGGAAGATATCATGATTCCCAACTAATAATATGTACTTTTATTTCAGCTAATGAAAGGAAACTTATCCTTGATACTCTCACAGATAGAACTTTCGGAGATTTAAGACATGCCAAGCCCTTGGGATAGTCAGACCCTCCAATGTTTTGAGACAATATGTTCGAACTCGGATTTCCTGAAGAACTCGATAAGGTCGTTCCCAATTAAGAGTCATCTTGTTTCTAGAATCATTTGGATTGTTGGATCGTTGACCTCTTCTTTTCAAAGAACTAGATCTTCGATGACAATCCATTTAGGCTTTATCCTCTGCTTTTCGTCAGCTTTTTTTCATCTTCATCTTTACTTTGTTGTCCTCTTGATGAACTGAGAATGAAATCTTTGCAAACTTGAGGCATGGAAACTTAGCCAACACATGGGTCATAGCCAACTAGTACCTATATTTGAAGGAAGCTACCCCAGATCATCTTGAAGCCTTTGGACTCATTATAGGCTTTAATGGCTTCAAACACCCTCTCGATGGCTTGAAGTTCTTAGGCTATAACTTCACTTTTCAAATAGACTATTTTAGCCTCTAGGGCCCCAACCTTACTTTGGAGCATCAAGAGTTGATCTTTCATCTCTCAATTGGAGGCTCAAGTCTTTTTTGAGAGTTTTCTGTTTCTACTAATCGATACAATCACACTTCAAGTCTTCTACTTAGACTTGAGATGCAACAAAAGATGCTTGGGATGCCGCCAAAGCTTCTTTCACTTAAGATATCTCCATGGGGTCAGCTTGACCCTTTAACTCAGTCATTCTCTCCTTCAACTTGTCCATCTCTTTATTTAGTTGTTGCGATGAAAAAACCAAAATCCCTCACTCGATCGGATAACCCCATCATATAATGGTGATTCTGTAACAAAGGAAAAGTATTCAAGGGAATAAGAAGGCTACGATTATGAGTAATAAATGCACAAGGGCATGGAAACATACCACTACCATATGCTTAAATGCCTCAGCTAGCATCACCTTTGAAGGAAGAGAATAATTTTTTTTAGCCACTCCAATGAGGTTGAAGTGGTTCTCTCGAGAGGCCATCAAGCAGCTTTGACATCTAAATCGTTGCAAAAAGACTCAGCTTAAGTTCGCATAATCGAGCCATCAATTATCGTCGAGACCTTTGTTGCATCGCATCATGTTGGGGTGCTCTAGGTTTAGGATGTGCTTGATCTTTTAGAGCTTTAGAAGTGCAAAAGCCAACTAATGTTCTAATCTTCACAACAACTCCATTCTTCTTTGGAGGCTAGGAGGAAATTATTTTGGTCTCTATAGCTAGGGTCGAAGTCATCGCATCGAAACTTCCTACCTTCGTGGCTATCGTGCCTTCATCTTGCTCAAGTGGAACGACGTAACATCTTTGCATACAAGAAACCAAGACAAGAGGTCAAGATGTTTGTAAATTACAAGATTCAATTGTAAGAAAGCATACCCTCCTGAAATGAACTTAAGCATGCTTTGAGAAACCACTCCTTGTCCATACGCTTGATGGCCAAGAAGGACGGTAGGATCTCGGCCAAGGGGAGAACTTCCCCCTCTTTGCAAAATTCAAGATTGTGATAGGGTTCAAATTCAATAGAGTACGAGCGTACCATACAAGACTAAAACCACAATCAGTGTCCAATAGTTTGAAGAATCGACTCTTCGACCCTTGTTGGAAATTAGAGCCCCCCTCACTTTAAATCCCTCGTAGGCAACGAAATAGTACTTGTTTTCCCTATGACAAACACAAAAGCAAGAGTGAAGATGTTCAAAGATGGAATCATCCCTTAATGATTACACTCGCCTATAATGGCAACCAAATAGCACCAAGAGTTAGGCACCATATGTGAAGGTGAAATCCTCCATCTAAGAAAGACTATAATAAATGAGTGAATGAAAAATCGGAGTCCCGCCACCACAACATCCATATAAACACAAAGGAAATTGGCTAAAGGGGAAAAGGGCCTAATGGCTGATTTTCATAATTAATAGGAATAAGGTACTTATCTCGAGGAAAGCATAAGAACTCTAAATATAAGTAGGAGTCTTAATCAAAGAAGTTCTTTAGAGCCATACGATCCTTCCCCTCTTGGAGATCTTGGACCCTGGCCCCCTCGGATGAAGACGTGAATCTTCTTTTAGCGAAGGATAAGAAACCACTCCTTGATCCCAAATGGTTATCAGAAGTAGCACCAAAGACCCCTCAACCATATAGCAGTTAGAAGATCAAAGTCCTAACTCATTTCCCTCATCTGAACAAGAGCAAATCTCACCTGCATGTTGAAGAAAAGCCAATGACCACATGGTGCGTCCTTCGTGTATGAGAGCATCCAAAGCATATGATGCATCCTCCGTAGATAAAACATCCAGAGACTTAATACGTCCTTTGTGGATAAAAGCATCCTTATTGAACAACGTGTACTTGACAGACGAGAGTATCCAAAGCGTCCAATGAGTCCTCCACAGACAAAAGCATTCAATAGCCGACGCATCCTTCATGGACAAAAGCATCTTTAACGCGTGATGTGTTCTTCGCATACGAGAGCGTCCATAGCATCCAATGCATCCTCAATGGATAAAAAATATCCCAACGGCCAACACATCGTTTGCGAACATAAAAAACCTTAAATTGGAGCCAACTGCCCGATGAGGACAAATCAGTCCAACCAAGCTACTTGATGTAAGCAGATCAGCCCAGCATTTGTAAATTGTCCATTGTGGGTAGATCAGTCAAACACACCTAAATTACCTGATGTGGATAGATCGAGACAAGGTAGTTTTTATGGCCCAATGTAGGTAGATCGCAATCTTGCACAACGTAAAATAACAAATCAAGTAAGCCATGAAGCAAATTGTTAACAAATCTGCCCATGTGGGCTGATCAGGAGATTGCCCAATATAAGAGCAAATCAGGTATGTCTCAATGCTAATCATCAGCAAATCTGCCCGATGTGGGTAGATCGAGAGATCACTCAATGTGAGAGTAAATCAAGTATGTCTCAAAGCCAATCACCAACAAATATGGTCGTTGTGTGCAGATCGGGAGATCACCCAATGTAAGAGCAGGTTAGGTATATCTTAGAGCCAATTGCTAGCAAAGCTGCCCAATATGACTAAATCGGGAAGCCACCCAACGTAAGATAATAGATCATATGAGTCTCGGAGCAAACTGCTAACAAATCTACCCGATGTGGGTAGATCAGGAGATCACCTAATGTGCGATAGAGATTAGATAAAAGAATATTTTGCAACCAATGTTTCTCAACATAGGCAGATCTGGGAAAGAAAGGAGTTCCCGAAATGGCAAATCAGGAGGTAAATCAACCTGCGTCTACTTAATCTACCTGATGTGACAAATCAAGAGGATGCTATGCAAACACCATATCTGCCTGATATGGAGAGATCCAAAGGATATCCTATGTGGTGTAGAAGAGCTTATTCGATGTGGGTAGATCATGATCTTGTCCGGTGTGGGTAGATCGAGACCATGCATGATATGGACAAATCAGGAGCATATCTTGCTTGGCGTAGCAAGAGTCCATTCGATGTAAGATCTTGATCTTGCCCGATGTAGGCAGACGGGGATTACAACTTCTGCGATGTGGGCAGTACTCCACCCGATGTGGGCAGATCGGGATGAGGAGGATTCTTCCCACACCAACTATAACTGCCCGATGTGGGCAGATCAGGATATAAAGAATTGTTTCTCCAATGTAGTAATTCACGATAAGAATTCTTCTCACGCCAACCATATGTATATCGATGTGGGCAGACCATGGTAAAAAGGATGGCTTCCCTAGCAAATCAAGAGATGGGAAAATCTTACCATGCCAACACCATATCTGCCTGATGTGGGTAGATTGAGACGAAGCGGATTCATTGCTCGACGTGAGTCCCTTGGCTCCACCATAGGCCCCATGTGCCCAAAGTGGGCCCTATTATGTGGCAGATCGATAAAGGCTCCATCTGCTTTAGTATTCAGATAATTGCACGACGTCTTATAATCCTCTATCTAATGATAGAGGACAAAATGAACTGTCCCAAGACTGACACATGGACACCTCTACATCAGCAATGAAGACCGTCATCTCAAATGGACAGATGGTTACGTCAGCTTGGCATACGGTTAAGCCACATCAGCGAAGGTTGTTCTACCTAAGTTGTAATCTCAGTAGGCAGTTACGCCACTAGTTAAAATGTACTACACTATTGACTTACGCGGATCAAGTCGGGCTACCTCTGACCTCGATCTTCTACAAGTTCTCAGATGACGCATTAAGAGAATGGACAACATCCGGATCCCAGTGGCAGATTCCTCTCCGACCATCTTCGGCTTCTTGGGATGATGACGACCAACCTATCAATTAACACCAACTATAAAGCACTAAAATACTATATTGTTCAAATATACTGATAAGACCCTTTAATAAATGTATCCAGAAGCTGTCGGTCCGACCAATCTCTAGCTTGATTTGATAATCTTTCAAACCTACTCTGATATTCTAACACTGTAGAAGTCTGACGAATTTTGGCGAGCTGGCAATCAACATTCTCATATTCGGATGGGCCAACGCAAACAAGAAGCCCTCTTTTGAACTACTCCCACGAAGGAACTCCGTGGAAAGTTTCATACCAATCGTACCACTAGAGTGCATCTCCCTCGAGCTGGATTGAAGCCACTTCTACCTTGAATTCTTCTGGGGTTATGTGAAAACGGAAAAAAATTTCTGCCTTAGAGATCCAATTGGTTGGATCTCCATCTTTCCATCTTGGAAATTCCACTTTCATGTGTGAGTAATTTGTGTCACAATCTTGCGGCCCTTTTCCTGTATTTTTAGATCCGTGCAATGTAGAACTTGAGCCCCCATTTTGTTGAAATTTACTGAGGCTCTCCAGTAGACTCTTTTTGAAATCATTAAGTGTTTCTTACAGTCGGTTCACAATTCTGATTTCCAATGCTTCCATTTGTGCTTTCACCGAGTTATCAGTGGCCATTGCGTAAGACAGCAAATCTGTATTTTTGGTGTCAGTTAAGGGCATCAACACTGTCGATGCGAAGTTGCCGAGGAGGTGGACGCCGAGGGCAGTGCTGCGGTCGCTGCGTTGGAGGAAGAGTAGCTGCCCTGTTTCTATCGTTGCGTGGGGTGAGAGCATCAGGGTTGGAAGGCGACTGCGTAGATGTGGCTGCAGCCGCTGCGACCCAAGGGGCGATCGCCGAGCAACGGGGTTGAGGCTGTGGTGATGGCAACCTATGGTGATGGCAACCTATGGTTGTGGCAGAATATGCTAAGCAAGGGGGAGGCGGCGTTGAAGCGGCCGAGGTTGAGAAGAGGAATCGGTGTTGCGTGCACTGCTGGGGTTGAGGCAAGGCAGCGTACTTGCTGCGGTTGCTACGTTCGCTGTTGGAGGGCGGCTGCTGTAGAACGAGGGGTTGGTCGTTGGCCAGGAGCAGCGGCGGTAGTGGTTGCTGGCCGGGAACTGCAGTGATTGGTGGCTGTGGCAAAAAATGCAAAGTTACTCTGTTGTGGTCGCCACGAGGAGGGGGGGTCGAGCGGCTGCGACGGTTGTGACCCAAGGGAAGGCAACGACGGTGGTGCGGCTGGGGGCAGTGTTGCCAAGGGCTCGCCGCCGCGGTGGCTGCGACGGTGCGGATGGGAGGGAACGATGCTTATCTCTGTCGCACTGCGAAAGGAGGCACTAGTGACGCCGAGGAATCACGTGCGGTCGAGGAGACGACGATGGCTATGACAATCGTAGTTGCCTTGTTTTGATCGTCGCGAAGAGGGATGGTCAAGCGACTGCAGCTGCGACACAAGGGCAGGCAGTGATGGTGGCGCGGTTGGGGGCAGCGTCGCCAACGGTAGAAGTGACGAGGGGGTTGGTCCGCTGGCCAGGAAGCAACGGCCGCGGTCCTTCTCGCTCGAGCAGGGTGGAGCAACAAGGAGGGAAGACTGCTGGCCGGGGAGCAGTGACGACGGTGGTCACCGATTGGAAAGCAGCGGCGACGGTGGGGCTAGCCGAAAGCAGGGGAAGGAGGGGCCCCTTTCAACCAGATGGGCTTCGGATGGGAGAAGATGTGGTTGTGGCGGTTACGGCGCAAGGAGGAGGGGAGGTTGCTGGTTAAGGGCTGGAAGGCTACATGCAGGTTGAAGGTTAGGTGGCTGCGGCAGCGTTTGACAAGGTCGAGAGGCAGCGGAGGATCCAGCAGCTGCGACAGCAGAGGATGCTATGTTGTTGATGCCGGTGAAGGAGAGGAATCAGCGTCTGCGGCTGCGACCCAAGGGGAGGCAGCTAGGGTTGCGACTGGGCGGCGGGCGGCGGTGATCGAGCGACGGCAAGGCGGTTGGGAAAAGTGGTGGTGACGCGGTTGGGAACAAGGGCAATCCGTGAGTTGCCCTGTTTCGGTCGCTGCGAGGAGGGTGACAACCGGCGGCTGCGACTACGACTACGACCCAAGGGGAGGCGGGCAGTGGTGGCCTCTAGCTGGGAAGCGGGGCGATGGTGGGCGATGGCCGGAGAGCAGCAGCGGCGGATGGGCTGGCCGGAAGCACGGGACGCAGGGGTGGCTACGGCTTCTTCCTCTCTTGTTTCTTCCCTTTTTTTTTTTTTTAACGAGATGGGACAACGAGGAGGTCGAGCGGTGGTCGAGCGGCAGGGGAAACAGCGATAGCGGTGAAGAAAGAGTTGCCTTGTTGTGGTGGTGGGGAAGAAGGGAAGTAAGGCTGTAGTGGGCTACGCCAAGGATCGTTGTTCCGATCGCTGCCTCTTTCTCCACCGCCGTCGCTGCTTCCCGACCGCTCGATCACCGCTGCCCGCCTCCCAGCCACAACCCTAGCCTGCCCCCCCCCCTTGGGTCGAAGCCGCAACCGTCGGTTGCCGCAGCCCCTCGTTGCAACGGTTGCAGAAACAAAGCTTCCTCTGTTGCTGCAACCCCG
This sequence comes from Musa acuminata AAA Group, assembly GCF_036884655.1. Lineage (NCBI taxonomy): Eukaryota > Viridiplantae > Streptophyta > Magnoliopsida > Zingiberales > Musaceae > Musa > Musa acuminata. The sequence continues at coordinate 17,880,837 of NC_088333.1, forward strand.
TCGATCCCTGCCGCAACCCTCGTTGCCTCCTTCTCCACCGTCGCCGTGGCACTCCGACCAGCGACCACCGCTGCTGCCAACCACCGCAGCCTTCTCCTCAACCGCTCGTGATCCTTACAGCCAACCCCTTTTGTGTTGCGACAAAAACAGAGCACGCAGCAACCACCGCCGCACGCAGCAACAAAAAACAGTAGCATCCTCTACTGCCGCAGCCACCGATTGTAACCACCGCTGCCGTTGCTCCCGGCCAACGACCAACCCCTCGTTCTGCAGCAACCGCCCTCTAGCATCGCACGCAACAACCACAGCAAGTATGCTGCCCGGCCTCAACTCCAGCAGCGCACGCACCACCGATTCCTATTATCAACCCCGGCCGCTTCAACGCCGCCTCCCCCTTGCTTAGCATCTTCTACCACAAAGGCAGGTTGCCATTACCGCAGCCTCAACCCCGTTGTCCGGCGATAGCCCCTTGGGTCGCAGTAGCTGCAGCCACATCGACGCAGTCGCCTTCCAGCCCCGGCGCTCTCACCCCACGCAGCGACAGAAATAGGGCAGCAACTCTTCCTCCAACGCAACGACCGCAGCACTACCCTCGGCGTCCACCTCATCGGCAACTTCGCATTGACGTGTTAGGATCCTTAGCATTTTCACTCTATCCGACTCTAACTGAACTAAACAGACTCAATAAACATTATTCAAAAGCTCAAAAAAAGGTCGCGCCACCACCGCTGCCTCTCCACCGCTGCCCGCCTCCCCTTGGGTCGCAGCCGCAGCCGTCGGTTGTTGCCCTCCTCGCGACGACCGAAACAGGGCAACTCACGGATTGCCCTTGTTCCCAACCGCGTCACCACCACTTTTCCTAGCCGCCTCGCCGCCGCTCGATCACCCGGCCAGCGACCTCTCCTCGTCGCGTCCCCATCTCGCTCAAGTGAGAAGGACCGCCGGCACCGCAGTCGCAGTTGCCGATTGTCGTAGCCCTCCTTGCAGCGGTTGCAGAAACAGAGCTTCCTTTGTTGTTGCAGCCCCTCGTCGATCGCAACCGTGCCTCGAGCGTCGTCGCCTTCCAACCGACCCACCACCGCTGCCAGCCATCGTGCGGCGACCGCCGCTCGCCTCCCAGTCGCCGCTCCCCCTGGCTCGGGCGAGAACGACTGCCGCCACTCCCCCTTGCTCTGCCCCCTTGGTGACCGAAACAGGGCAATCCTCTTGCTGCTGCGAACGTCAGTTGCCACCACCATAGCCGCTGCTGCCCAGCCAGCGACGACGCCGCTCGCCGCCCAACCTGCCACCGTCGATTCCTATTTTCCACTATAGCCTCAACCTCGGCAATGCCACCGCAACCGCCCTCCAACAGCACACATAGCAAGCTCTTGTGCGGCCGCTTCAACCTCGGCAACACACGCACCGACTCCTCTTCTCAACCTCGGCCGCTTCAACGGCACCATCACGTCCTCAACCGCACGCGATCCCTCGGCGTCACCAATGCCTCCTTTCGTAGTGCGATAGAGACAGAGCAACGCTGCCTTCCATCTGCACCGTCGCAACCACCGCAGCAATAGGCCCTTGGCAACGCTGCCCCCAATCGCACCACCATCGCTGCCTCCCAACCCTCAGCAATAGCGATCACTCCATGCAACGACCACAGCAAGCATCATTGCCTCCCACGCAGTGAACGCAGCTACATCCTCGCAGCAACCCTTCATTCCAATAGTGCTACCACCGATTGCATCACAACAACAGCACCGAGTAGGGCAGTGATTTATGCCCTAGTCTTGACATCAGAAACAAGAGTTGAGATTACAAATTTGCAGTCTTACGAAATGGCCACCGATAACTCAGTGAAAGCACAAATGGAAGCATTGGAAATTAGAATTGAAAACCGGTTGCAAGAAATACTTAATGATTTCAAAAAGGACTTACTGGGGAGCCTTGGTAAATTTCAACAAGGTGGGAGCACAAGTTCTACATTGCACAGGTATGGAAATACTGAAAAAGAGCCCCAAGATTGTGACACAATCTACTCATACATGAAGGTGGATGGACAGCTCGCCAAAATTTATCAAACTTCTACAGTGTTCGAATATCAGAGTAGGTTTGAAAGATTGTCAAATCAAGCTAGAGATTGGTCGGAACGACAACTTCTGGATACATTTATTGAAGGGCTTATTCCAGAGATCCGGTGTGAAGTTAAGGCTCGTCAACCCCGCACTATGATAGCTGCGATCTCATTCGCACATCTACATGAGAAAAAAATCAACAAGGGAAATTATGGAAACAGAAGTGACAACAACCAGATGATCAGTAAGCCACCCACCCCATCTATTCCCAACCAAAGCCTTGACACCCGAAGACTAACCTAAGAAGAACTCAAGAAAAATTCAACAAAGGGTTTGTACTATGATGAAAAGTGGAGTATGGAGTACCGATGTAAACAAGGGCAACTTCTGATGATTAAGCCAATTGGAGAGGAACCGGAAGCAAACGAGTTGGACTCCGATCATAAAGGTGTGAAAACTGATGAAGATATTGAAGTCATCACACATACAGTGCATGCATTGGTTGGCTACACTAACTCACAAACTATAAAAATTGGAGGAACTTTGAAGCATCAGCCTGTCACTATTTTGATTGATATAGGTAGTACTAATAATTTTATGGACAGGAAAGTTGCAGCCCAACTAGCCCACCACATTGAAAGCTGTGACATATTCGAAGTAAAGATCATTGATGGACAGATTTTAACTTGTGATAGCAAAGGCCAGGAGTTTCTTACAATGATTACTACATTGAAAGACCGACCTATTGCTTATACTGTCAAAAAGTGGAGACCATACTTACTTGATCAACGGGTTGTGATGCGTTGCAGATAGCCTATGACTGAAGTGCTGAAAGAGAAGCTCCCCGAGATTGATACTGCTCAGCCTTAAGGACAAGGCTGATTTAAAGAGGGAGGAACTCTTATGACCCTTTTTCTGAGCTTTTGAATAATGTTTATTGAGTCTGTCTAGTCCAGTTGTTTATTGAGTCTGTTTAGTTCAGTTAGAGTCGGGTAGAGGTTTATTTAATATTTATTTATTATTAAGAGTCCAAGTCTTGGTGGACTCTAGGTGGAACTCTATAAATAGTGATGTAACCCTTTCTTTAAATCAATCAATCAATGAAATGTTATTTCACTCTATGGACAAACCCTAGGAGGCTGATCCCCTCGAAGTGATCAAGGAGGGCCGATCCCCTCGAAGCGATCAAGGAGGCATATCCCCTCGAAGCGATCATTATCATTCCCTCAATTTCATCCTCTTTTCTATCATTTCTTCCATTTCTTTTACGATAAGACTTTAGGGTCTTATCATTTGGTATCAGAGCAACGATCCTTGGTGCAGCCCACCGCAACCCTGCTTCCCTTCTTCCCCACCACCACTACAAGGCAACTCTTTCTCCACCGTCGTCGCTGTTTGGGCCAATCCCCTCGAAGCGATCAAGGAGTCAATCCCCTCGAAGCGATCATTATCATTCCCTCCATTTCATCCCCTTTTCTATCATTTCTTCCATTTCAATAGGAGGGGATCGGTCGCCCGTCACAGAGTGAAAATGCCACTTTAGGCTGGCATTTTCACTGTTCTCGCTACAGTTATCATCATCTTAAAAAAAAAAAAAAAAAGATCGCAGGGAAAAAAAAAAAGAAGGACAGAGATCGTGTGCGAAAGGGTGAAGCCGGCGGCCACCGACCACCACTGCCTTCTTAACCGAGAAGGAAACTCTGCTTCCGACCACCGATCACCATTGCCTTCTCCACCGCCGCCGCTGCTAGTCGCCGCAATCTTCTCCTCATCGATCCTAGCCCTCGGCGAGGCAACCACCACCGCTGCCTCCTTCTCCACCGTTGCCCGCTCCCCTTGGGTCGCAACCGCAACCGCAGCCGCTCGACCTCCCCTCCTCGGCGATCGTTGGTGACGCTGCTCCCAACAGCGCCACCACCGTTGCCTCCTTCACTGTCGCACCGTCATTGCCAGCATCGCCAAAGGCTCCGGCTGTGGTGCGATAGAAACAGAGCACTCTGTTTCCCCTCTCCAGCATCGCAACTTCCCGGCCAGCAACGACCCTCACTGCCTCTTTCTCCACCGCCACCGCTGCTTCCTGACCGCTCGATCACCGCTGCCCGCAGCCCCTCCTTGCAGAGGTTGCAGAAACAGAGCTTCCTCTATTACCACAGCCCCTCGTCGATCCCAACCAACAAACCACCCCATCGACGCTTCTACCATCGGCGACGCTGCCCTAGTCCGCCATCGTGCTGCCCCCCCGGGGTCGCAGCCGCAGCCGCCGGTTGTCGCAGCCCCTCCTTGCAGCGGTTGCAAAAAACAAAGCTTCCTTTGTTGCCGCAGCCCCTCATTGATCGTAGTCGTGCCTCATCTAGCACTCCTCTTCCCCTCAAGCGTCGTCGCCGCCCAACCGACCCACCACCGCTGCCAGCCACCGTGCGACGACCGCCGCTCGCCTCCCAACCGCCGCTCCTCCTTGCTCTGCATCTTTTGTAACCGAAACAAAGCAAGCACAAGCAACTCACCTTGTTGCCCTTGTTTCCAACCGCACCACAATTGCTGCTGCGAACGCCGATTGCCGTCACCGTCGCTGCTACTGCCCAGCCAGTGACGACGCTACTCACCGCCCAACCGTGATCCTCGCAGCCTCCCCCTTGCTCTGGTGACAGAAACAGGGCAAATCATCGATTGCCCTTGTTCTCGTAGTGCCACCGTCGATTCCTATTCTCCACTGCAACCTCAACCCTGGCCACTTCAACGCTACCTCTCCCTTGCTTTGCCTCCGCTGCCGCAGCCGCCGGATGCCATCATCGCAGCCTCGACCTAACTATTTAGCGATTGCTCCCGTGAGTCACAATAGTTGCAGTCGTCGCCTTCCAGCCCTCGACGCTCTCATATCACACAGCGACTAAAACATAGGACAGCACATCTTCCTCCTAAACAGCTTCGTAGCTACAGTGCGGATGCCCTTGACTAGACATCAGAAACAAGAACTGGGGATTATCGACTTGCAATCGTACGCAATGGTTGCCGATAACTCAGTGAAAGCACAAATAGAAGCGTTGGAAACAAGAATTGAGAATCGACTACAAGAAACCCTTCATGATTTCAAAAAGAGCTTATTGGAGTACTTTAGCGGGTTTAAACAAGATGGGAGCTCAAGTTCTATGTTGAACAGATTGGGAGGTACAGGAAAAGGGCCCCAGGATGGTGACACACACTACCCACGCATTATGGTAGAATTTCCACGATGGGAATATGAGGATCCGACTAGTTGGATCTCTAAGGCGGAAAAATTTTTTCGTTTTCACAGAACCCCAGAAGAATCTAAGGTAGAAGTGGCCTCAATCCAGCTCGAGGGAGATACACTCCAGTGGTACGATTGGTCTGAAATTGTTTACGAAGTTCCTTCGTGGGAGAAGTTCAAAAGAGGGCTTCTTGTTCGATTTAGCCCTTCCGAATATGAGAATGTTGATGGTCAGCTCGCCAAAATTCGTCAAACTTCTACAGTGTTAGAATATCAGAGTAGGTTTGAAAGATTGTCAAATCAAGCTAGAGATTGGTAGGACCGACAACTTCTGGATACATTTATTGAAGGGCTTATTCCAGAGATCCAGTGTGAAGTTAAGGCTCGTCAACCCTGCACTATGATAGCTGCGATCTCATTTGCACATCTACATGAGAAAAAAATTAGCAAGGAAAGATCAGCAAGGGGTTTGTACTATGATGAAAAATGGAGTATGGAGCACCGATGTAAACAAGGGCAACTTCTGATGATTGAACCAATTAGAGAGGAGCCGAAAGCTAAGAATGTAGACTCCGATCATAAAGGTATAATTTCTAATGAAAATGTTGAACCTACCATACATACAATGCATATATTAGCCGACTACTCTAACCCGCAAACTATGGAAGTTGGCGAAACTCTGGAGCATCAGCCTATTATAGTTTTGATTGATACTGGTAGCACTAACAATTTTATGAACAGTGAGACTGTTGACCGATTGGCCCACCACATTGAAGACTATGACAGATTCGAAGTAAAGATCGTTGATGGACGGATTTTCACTTGTGATAACAACGGTTCAAAGATAAAATTGATTATACAGGGCCAGAAGTTTCTTGCAATGATTACTACACTGAAAGACCGACCTGTTGCTTACACTATCAAAAAGTGTAGACCATACTTACTTGATCAACGGGTTGTGATGCGTTGCAGATAGTCTATGACTAAAGTACTGAAAGAGAAGCTCCCCGAGATTGATGCTGCTCAGCCTTGAGGACAAGGCTGATTTGAAGAGGGAGGAACTCTTAGGACCATTTTTCTCAGCTTTTGAAAAATGTTTATTGAGTCTGTTTAGTCCAGTTGTTTATTGAGTCTGTTCAGTTCAGTTAGAGTCAGGTAGAGATTTATTTAATATTTATTTATTATTAAGAGGTGGACCCTAGGTGGAACTCTATAAATAGTGATGTAACCCTTTCTTTTGAGGATCAATTAATCAATCAATGAAATGTTATTCCACTCTGTGGACAAACCCTAGGAGGCCGATCCCCTTGAAGCGATCAACGAGGCCGATCCCCTCGAAGCGAGTATTATCATTCCCTTTTCTCCCCTTTCTTCGACGATAAGACTTTAGGGTCTTATCAATTGGTATCAAAACGACGATAAGACTTTAGGGTCTTATCACGATAAGACTTTAGGGTCTTATCATTTGGTATCAGAGCGACGATAAAACTTTAGGGTATTATCAATTGGTATCAGAGTGACGATAAGACTTTAGGGTCTTATCATATACCAACAGGAATAATAACCCTAAAACTACATTTGTCATGATTAAAGATGTTCAACGGTGCCACTCCAAAATACTAGCAATTACAAATTCAATCCTTTAATCAATTCATAGGCTATAATTAACAAAAATTAACTACTGTTAATAATTAACGTTACTATTAAATTCAAGAGAGATCGGGGCTGTTGGGTAGAGAAAGAAGCTGAGAGAATTAGAGAAAAAGGAGGATCTGCGGCATTGCTGCGGAGATGCAGAGAGAGAGGGTGAGGATGTCAGCCGCAGTCTAATTGCAGGGATAGGGAGGGATGCCGTCAGAAAGGCTGGGGGGAGAAGAGGCTCGACGGGGCGGCTGCGGAGGAGGAGGGACAGAGTTAGCGGGAGGGAAGGAGGAGGGTCGGAAGGGGGGAGAAGCACGGAGGACGAGGAGGAGGGAAGGGGTATCGAGGAGGCTCGACGGGGACATCGCTGGAGGAGGAGGGAGAGAGATAGCAGGGAGAAAGAGGATGAGCGACAGCGAACGGGAAAAAGAAGCGGGAGGCACAACGCCGGGAGGGGGAGAGAGAGGAGGAGGAGGAGGTACCGCCACTGGTGGAGGGCTGCGCACGGATGCGGGGCGGAGCGGCGGCGAGTCGGGAGGAGGGGCAGAAATGGAGGCGGCGGTGAGGAGCTGTGGCCGCAGGTGAAGAGGAGGCGGCGTCGGCTAGCAGAAGCGAGGGATTGAAGAGAATAAGAATAGGTTGGTTGAACCTTTTGTAAGATTTATAGTCAACTCAAGCTTAGGCCATTTCAATCAGATTTGACATCAAACTTGACGAGCACTTGAGCGGCTCACAATTGAAGACATGCGTTCGAACCTTATTTGAGACATTTGGGCCTCGGCTCGTTTCGTCCAATCGCCTGGACAGAGCAGTCGAGTGCCTCTAATATTATTAGTGTCGTCGGATATCATGTGAGTTCGACAAGTCCATGCCTACATCATCAACATCGCCTGGTCACGTCGATACATAAGTCTGGCTTCTCACCTCATTTATGTGAACCATGCGGCCGGTAACTATGGACTCACTCATTGATTGTCACTTTTACTAATTCCGATCTTAAATGCAATCTTTGCATGAGGCATTGTCGAACCATCTCAAACATCAACTCCAAGTTTTGCGACAAGTGTAATATTTGACTCGAGTTGGCTCTGCATCCTTGCATATCAGATAATCGTAATCTACAATAAAAAATTCAATTGTGTGTATAAAAAAAAACCATAAAGAGACAAAAAAAAAAAAACTTCAGGATCAAGTGTGTTTCAGTTATTATGTTGTAATCGAAATATGAGTATGAATAGACTTCAATGCATAAAGAGAAGTAGTACATCCGTTTGAATCAATTCTCCAAAGATACATTAACTAGAATGTGTTTAATAATTAAGATATTATCCTTATTGCATTTTACTTTATAAAAGTTTTGATGTATGAAGATAAATATATAAACATGTATTTTTTTTTTATTCGTATACAATTGTTTGAAGGCGATGACTATCTTAGCGACTAAAAACCTTGACAGATATCAAAAGGTCCAAAAACTTGAATCTGGTCTTATCATTTTTTTTAAAAAAAATTCCTGAAAATATATAAGATCTGATAATTTTTTAATATTTTAATGTGTTATATAATTCTTTATTTCTTAAAACAGATTTATTATTCTATTTTTTTAATTATCCATGATTTGATCATTTAGTCAAAAGGACAAAAAAACATTAAAAAAGCTGCCACTTTAAGATCCTTACCCACCAAGTTAAACTACACAACAAAAAACTTGGGTAAGTTTTTATGGTGAAGTCATATAAAATTTGATTTTAAAATCTTACTGTCAACAACTAACTTTAAGATCTTTCCCAGTTTAATTAACTGATTTATATTCTTCCTCCTTTTTCACTTTAGGCATAAAATAAAAAAGAAACTTGAGCAGTAATGCCTATATTACCAGCTCAATTTGACCAAAAAAAAATCAGTATAATCAGGTAGAGGGAAAAGGGCCATTGAGATTGATAAAGAAGATGAATGTATACAGCTTTATTCATACAAGTAAATAAACTATTTTTACAATTCAAATCCTGATCATATATATATGTACCAACAAGAATACAATTAATTAAGACAGGATATAAATGATGAGCACCTATTTCCAGCTCAATTAAAACACGAATATTGAAACTGCAAGCCTCATTTTATTACATGGTCACGCTTTCTACAAATTAAACAAGTAGAAAATTTCAGAAATCAGAAAGACAACTGGTTACGGATGTAGTGTTTATGGAGAAAAAAAATATATTTATATATTGAACATAGGAGATTGAATTTGCACATTGCCTTTGATTAGCATCTAACCTCATCTTTATCCACCTTTGCTCCATGGTTTAATTACGGCAACGACAATGATAACAACAATTAGGAGAAGAATGATTATGGCTATGCACATCCATTTGCGGGAGTTCTTCTGCAGCTTCTTTGCCTTCTGGAGAGCAACTGTCCCAGATTGGACATGATCCACAGCGCTCGAAACCTATAAGGAAACATATCTAAAATGATTATTATTCTTCATATGGCATTTAATGAACTATAATGATTTTATGATTACCAACTGCAAGTCATCATTTGCTATAATTTAAATATAAAACAACACATATAGTAGTTAACTCAAACTTCATAATCCCAACTCAAAAATAAAAATCTTTCATGACCAGTGTAAGCATAGAATCATTCACATGTCTAAGGTCTCAAGTGGATACAATTTGCTTTTTAAGATTTAGCCCCTATTGCTCCCATCAGGCAATTGTTTATATACAAAATTTTTGGGACAAACATTTCAAAATATCAATTATTAGATTTTTTGTTATCTTTTTTAGGTGACTTATGCAGGAAATTGCCACATGACAGTTTAATGGGAGCAGGAACCTCTGAGGACCCACTCAAAGCCTCTCAAACAAACTTTTTTCATAGGCAAAGTGAGCAAACATGATGGAGGCATGACATTCTGGTCAAGACAATTTAGTTTCAAGGATGAGAGGAACTGCTAATATATACCTGAGATTCAATATTATCCAGAATTTCCCCTTGAGCATCAACCAGAACTGCCATATCAACAAAAATCTACAAAACGATACAAAAGCAAATAAATACATGTTATTGTCAAAATCTCTACATTTTGCATTTTTAAAGAAAATGTACCAATATCAAGGCCAAATTCTCAAGATGGATAAGTATTTTGCTATTGCCATAATCACACATCAATGATGCAGGCATACTGTTTCTGTACACAAACGAAACATATCTTTGTATGTCTTATGAGACTCCAATATTGCATGAAGCTGTCTCGTACAAAATAAAGTCAAACGATACAAATCAACCAAAATTTACTTAACAGATATTGCAGACCTGATATTCAGACTGCTGCAGTGAAAGTATGACAAGAACAAGCCATATAATGTGCCAACAACACAAAGATTGGAGTAAAAAATGTAGTTGGAACAAGAAGATTTAAAGATGTTTAAAGAGTTGAAAAGATAGTTACAGAGTCATACAAAGTCAGCTAAGATGAAATATATCCATATTTGAAGATGCCTTCAAAAATAGGAAGACAACCGGGTTAGAACAACTAGGACAGTCAATTAGGTACTTTAGGAAACATAATAGAGAGTTACAGAGGTGCCAGCAGAGTTTCAAAGAGATAAAGAGTCTGACTAAGTCAACTAAGATGAAATAATTTCCTACTTAAAGATACCTTCATAATTAGCAAGACAGTTAGCTAGGTAAGAAACATAAACGAACAGGTATATAGCCTGTGAGGAATAGATAGCTAAGAACTCAAATTGGTGACCAGTGTTGTTATGGCTTTGGCATGCTCTATCTGCATCATATAGAATCACCATATAGTGCTCTGGCAGGATGTAAAATAACAAAATAAAGGGACCTTTCAGAAGTCTATGATTCAACAGGTAGCAAAATAATCTATTGATCTTACGATAACTGAATGAAGCCTTCAAAATTATCTAAATGACTATAAAAATGACATCTAAGAGAGACAGTGGCCTTTCTAAAATGTTTAGGATGATATACTATTCAATATATCAAATTGCTTGCTCAAGTTTTTAAAATAGATAAAAACTCTCTGTTCAAGCCACAAGCAATTATAGATAAACATAATTACTTAGATCAAATTAAAAAGTTTGAAATGGTATGATCTACCTGTTGCAGTTCAAGAAGCTTCCTCTCTAGATCCTTTACAGTGTTATGGCGCTCATGGATTTCAGCAAGTGTGTCCATTACCTGCATTTGGGAGTGAAAAAAATTTGTAAAGTCTAGAAATTTGACACATGGATTAACAAACACCGTAAACAATGAAGTCACTCATTCATTAAGCAGATCAGAAACAAATCAAAACCTACTTGTTGCTGGTTAAGGATCATAGAGATAAAGATATGAAATAAGAAAAAACCTGGCCTCGTCCTTGCTCTTGGATTGCCTTCTGAAATATTTGCTCACTATTTCCTGTCTCTATCAAATGGTCAATTGTCTGTAAAACAAAAAAGTAAAATATTTATTTAATAATTAGCAGCAAAAACCGAGGGACAATTTTTAAGCAATGATATTTACCTCTTCATCGGCTCGATTACCAGTTACTGTTAAAATCCAAAAATAATAAGGATACTTATATAATTACTGCATCATGAAAGGTACAAAAAAATCCAATTCCAAACACTTCATGACATAACTTTATCAAAGATAATTATGGCTAACCTGTAAATACTCTTCTTTCTACAACCTCCCGGTATTCCTGCTTGATTGTTTCCCTCAGAGTCTGCAGGAGAAGAACAGATAGGATTCAAGAATTTGGCAAAGACGTAGATGATGAAAAAAGGACAAATTAAAAGATATTTATGCAGTTTTAGAGAATATGTCTTGCTACTAAATCGGGATGATGATTCGCTTCAGTGGAGCAACCAAAACGTACAGCCCATCCATTACTTTTGATGATTATGCACTGAAGCTATAATGGAGGAAAATTTCCAGTATTCTTTTAGTTTAATCACAACTTCAAATATGGAAAAAGGTGCACTATGATTCTCTATGCGATGCCTGCAAGTTCTGAAAATAATGGTTTGTCCCAAGCAGACACTAGTCAGGATATGGAGTAGCATCACTGGCACATTGCAAAGTTTCAAAGACCTCATGTATAAGCGTAGCATGTTGATCTGTACTAAAAATGACACCCAGCACATCCCATGCTGGTAGGATGCCAGTAGGATACACAGGAACCAGGTACCATCTCCAGGCACAAAGCCTGAAACATGCCTCATCAGACAGCTTACTGCAGTATGGCATGTCACAGTACAAGACTCATATCACGATGAGGCTCAAGATTTACATGTACTCAGCACATGGCTCGACAATCCTTGATTTAGCATCTGCCCATATAGGTTTAGCATGAAATTTTATATCATAACGAATTTGCATGTGGTGGTATGTCCTCGACAATTAATTGTTGCTTTTAGGGAACCAAAATAAAATCACTAGGGTGCATTTCAATTTTCAACGAACATAAAATGTTTTCATTACATAGGCTTATATATAATTCAAATTCCAGGAATAATTTAGGTAACAAGTTCAAACAAAAACTGGAAAAATCAACTAAATAAATGAATTTCAATCACATTGTTCTCTTTGTTTTTGGTTTCTGCTTAATATCCAAATAGTTCCACGAAAATCTCAAGTTTCATATTAGAAAAATCAGAAGTAGATCCCGGTAGAGGTTTTTGCAATTTTTGCAACATAAAAAATTAAAACAGTCAGAAATGAGCCTTTAAAAAATGAAAAAGATACAACATAACCCTTTTTCTATCTAAATCATTAACCTTTGTCTTTCAGTTACCTTTGAACTAAGCATATTTCTTTTATTATTTTCATTTTTGGCTTGTTAATAAACTTTTATAGAAGCAGACCAAAAATGAATCTAACAAGCAGAATATCATTTGGAAAATGTGGAAATAAGAACTTACCTGAAATTCAGACATGCGCTCTTTCAACTTCTTTTTCAGTGCTCTGAGTCACATGGTGCTAAGCACATTAGTAACAATCTAATAACACATCCTCAAAACAAAACAAACAAAATCAGGATGTATTTACATAGTGGTTGCAGTTCTGGAACGATCAACACCTGATCCCTTCCCACATCCTGGTTTCTGTCTACTCGCCAAGTTCTATTTAACATATAACAAGCTACAGTCAGTCCTTTGGATGAGAAAGGAAAAGTCAAAATATCCCAAAATGTTATGCAATATTATTAGTAATATACTTCCAGAAACAAAAATGGAATTGAAACTGCTTCTACCACTATGCTGCAAGAAATCTAAATCAACTTAAAGCTTTTCTATAAGCAAGTTAACTTTGACACAGCATCTTATAGGAAAAGGATTTTCCTCTTGGAAAAGAAGTCAAATCATTAAATATCCATATTTTCACCAGTATAAAACTTATAAGTCAAATCATTAGAAGTTGGACCATATAAGAAGTTGTAAAGAATAACATACTTGGACTAGCAAAGAACCATAATTTTTCTTAATAATTATAAGCAGGATACAAATATGAAAGTAAATAATAAAACAGTAACAAAACCAACAAAAAAGAAAAGAAAATCACTTCAAAATAGAAAGAGGTGCTTGAGAAGTTTTCCAGAATTCTAGAACAATTAGGAACAACTATAACTGAGCAAGAAAATTAGATGCTCAACATCAGCATTACTCTTCAATGCAAACTTCTCAAAAATAAGAAGAAAAAAAACACTATGTCTGAAACTAACTGATTTATCAAAAATTGAATTGAGCATCATAAATACAAAGTAGAAGTACATCTCGGTCCAGTTCTTCGAGTTTTGACTTCGCTAACCGTGCAATTTTTCCCACTTCATCAATATCTTTCTGCATGTGCTGCTTGATTGCTACAGCCAAAAATATGCTCAATTGCAACGATTGTTATGAAGATCAAGTATGATGCATATTCCATAGTGTTCTAACTGTTAATTGATGAAAATTAATTACCTTTCATATCAGATGCCTTTGTAACAGCTTTTGATTTCTCATTTGCAGCCTACAAGTGCCGATAGCAAGCAAATGACATGAGATACAAAGTAATGATTGACTTAAGCAGATATTTCACTAGGAATTAAATCCATAAATTTATAAAACTTCTGAAAAAGAGTAAAAAATAGCTCAGGTTTTATCTACACAAATTTCTAATTAAGCAAATAAGGTTGCAACTTTTGTTCCTGGAAAATTTATACAGAATTAAGAATGAAATTTCTGACATAATAGGGTTCAGACTAGGAACCTATGATTTACTGTACTATCATGCATCATGAAACATTTGCAACATGTTCTATTGAATAATGAATAGAATTAAGTATTTGATCTTTGCTACAGTTGTGAACCGTACTAATATTACAGACTAATTTGAGTTTTCAGGGGAAGATTCTTGATGAAGATTACCATAGCCAGTTAGAGCTTTAAGGACACTGTAGGCTGAGGCAACTTGAGCAAGATGGACATATAGTCAAGAGGAAGGTCAAATGTGATGAAACGCGTACCTGAAGATTCTTGGATAGCTTTGCAAGCTTCTCAATTAGTTTCTCAATTTCTTCAACCTAGCACAAAATGTAACATCATGTTGAAGAATAGTCCAACCATGATTCCAAACATCATAAACTTAATGGTCATAACAATCGGTACCTGCTTAAAAAAACCTTCCAATCCTTGTTCTTCAGCACTCTTTGGATGCTGCAGTCCTGATTCAATGTCTCCATCTCTTGGAGGCTCATCTCGAGGTAGGTCAAAGGAATCCTACCAAAGAGAATGAGATTCATATTCATATTCATATTCATCACTTAGGAAAAGAAAGAGCACAAAAGATTGCAGAAAGAAAACATCAAATCCACAGGAAAAACTAACATCCAATGCAACCATTAAAATGAGAACTGCATAAGAGTAAGCACAGCTATAGATGTTCATTAACTTAGTTATCAAAATTACAACTTGACCAGCCAAAATGGTAGTATGCTGTCATCAAACTTGATGAACATAAATATTTACAAACATTTATTAATTCCACAACAACCAGAATTGTCTATCCATGATGAGGACTAGGTGCATTCACTTTTCATTAAAAGATATTTAGATCCTTGACAGAAACAAACTAAATACCCATTTGTTCATGATCCACATAATTGTAGACCAAATCAACATATTTGGAAGAAGAATTAATTTATGGTATCCACATTAAAAAAAAATTATCTGTCATTCCCTACAATGACATTTAATTATTAGCTATAGCTTGATGTAAAGAGAAGTGTAATACAAATGGCTTGTGCTTCAAAGGAGGTATCCATAATTAAGAAACAAACTAGAACCATTGTTCAATCTACAGCATGGTTGGTTTAGGTAGACCTAACTAACAAAAGCCTAATCTAGTCCAGTGATTTCAAAAGGCGCTCGCCTAAGCGCTCGGGCAAGGCGAGGTGAGGCCCGAGCGCCTCATTTAATGTCCAGGTGATCCGCTTCAAAGAGGCGTCGCCTAGGCGCTCACCCGAGCCCAGGGGCCAAGCGCTTCGAGCAAGCGCCCGGTTTAAACCAAGCGACCGAACCAACTTTTTAGGTCTAGTTCGGTCGCATTTGCATTAGTTGGTTCTCATTTGCATCCGGTTCAAACAGCAGCCTCCTAACAGCGACTTAGTTCTCACTATGACTTAGCTTCTCACCTTGGTCTCCTTCTCACACTCTACTGTTAACGGTAGAGAATATTTTAAAATATTAAAATATATCTTTTATATTTTTAATATTTTAATATTTTAAAAAATTAAGATATATATTTATATTTTAATATTTTAGAGAGCCTTGCTTCACTCGGGTGAGCGCCTAGCGCCTCGAGCGTTTTGGGACCTTGGCGCCTAGTGTTTTTTAAATCATTGATCTGATCCTCATAAAAGTAAAATAAAAAAAAAGATATTTAATACATTTAGGTCCTAGAAACTTCTTCTTTTTTATTTTAGTTGAAATATTTTCCAATCCAGTGACCTAATTCGTGACAAACCAAGAAGCCAAAACAGAATATTTCATACATGTAATCACAACCAATGACTAGCAAAGTCCAACTTCATTCTGTTTTACATTTTTAGTTGCACTGGAACTCCTCAAACCTAGTTAATTTACATAGTTTTCATGCTCTTTTAAAAAGAACAAGATAATGATTTAAATTTGAGAGCTGTAACACATTGCAGTATTCCCTCAGTAAATGTTAATAATATAAATATACAATAGAATACTCTAAAACATCATTACTCAATCAAAGATTATGATATCCCAACCTAAATTGTAATCCTTTTTGTACAGAAACAAATGGATATCTAACTTTGCTTGCTCTGGAAGTTAGAAACTTAACAAACAGGTATTTGAATCTATGTTAACAATGGTCTAAACAAGTCTTGTGTTATAACACAACATATTTCTGTCCATCTCAAAGACAAAAAAGATAACGTATAACAATCAAGCAAAAGTATCACCTTATTGCAAAATAAGAATTTGTTTTCATTTAAGTCCCAAACAACACTTCAGCACTGCTCAATGCTGGCCGTATTAGACTTAACATATATCACTGGTGAAGGCTTATACTGAAGATGATTAGAGATTTCCTAAAATTTTGAAAAAAATCAGGAAATGATATCATTGGATATAAGCCAACTACTCCCCACATTTTCTATCAATTTCAGTAACATGGTTACCGATATCACAAATGAAGTGAGAAACAAGTATATTCTAATGATATCTTAGTGTCTTAGTTAAGTAGAAAATGATTTATGGGTCCAAGCAACAAGCAAAATAAAAGATACATTAGCTATAACAGTTACACATGTATTTATAACAATGTATTTTTGCTCAAAATAAGATCTTTTCCCTTCTTTTACCTTTTCTTGATTTATTGTAGCTATAACAGTTGTCACATTGATATAAATTATCATACACATAGAATATAGGCAGACATATAGATAACAAATCAATTAAAATTTCTCTTTCCATCAAGAAACTTCACTCTTAAATTTCTAACATGTTCTTGCTGCACCTCAGAACATCCACGACGTATTCAGCAGCGATCTTTATTTCCTCTCTAAAGAATCACGTCCAACGAAGTAACTCGAACTCATCCAATAAGAACTCGGCTCCACAACTCCCTTATATTCTTCATAGTACAAACCTAACCCCATACCTACACTAAATCCTGCTCCGTAACCAAACGCAATAGCATAAAAAAGCCAAACTTTCCTCTAATATCAACCAATCCCGGGTTTGTAAGACCCAAAAAGCTCAAAATATATGCCCAGAAAAACAGATGAAAAATACCGAGAGGAGGTTATTCATCCTGCCGGAAGCGATAAACCGATCGCGGAGACGGGCTCGATGCAGCAAAAGATCGGAGGACCACGCGGGATCTGCAGGAGAGGAGATTTACGGCGGGATCCGAGATGGGATCTAATCGAGGAATCAGAGAAGTGAACGCCTTCTCGCTTTCGCCGTCGATAGGGGCGCTTAAGTTGGGACTTCGAGGGATGGTTAAGTTAAACGGCACCCCCAACAAGGCCAGCGGTCCGACGTTGAGGGACCCCAGGCAATGGTGGGATCTTGGCCATTTAAATTGTTCTCGAGGTAGGATTAATGGAGTTCACTAAAGTGTTTTTACAAATCCATCTTTGGAATAACGCATCTGTCATTATAATTTTAATGTTATATATATATATATATATATATATATATATATATATATATATATATATATATCGTTCAAAAATAAAATATTAATTAATATGTTCCCTCCAAGCAGTTATATTCACAAGTGGTAACGGTCACGATATATCATAATATTTTATTGTTGAAAAAACTAAAAATTGTCTTCCTTGGAAAAGCAACTACATTTTCAGTCATTTATGTCGTGTGAATTAGTGCAGCAAAAAATTCTCTAATTTCACATCAAATTCGTCTCGATTCAAATAGTTTCATAAAATATTGAAGTTAAAACTTTCGTAAGAATGTAAGGAGAAGCTCAATGAGATTTACAGTAAAGTAAATTACACAAAATGAAAAGCAAATCAGAATTTAGAGTGGTTCAGTCAATGAGATCTACATCCATTTTGAATTCCTCCTCCGTCAAGGTCACCGGCATCTACTAAAGGCCTTCCTTCAATAAGCGAAGACCAACCACCTTTTACAGCTCTTTCTCCTTTTGTTGGGTTTAGGAGACAACCCTTACAAGTCTCGTTGCTTTTTTTTTTATGGTTACAAGGCTAAGAGAGGGAGGAGGAGAACTTTTCTCTTTTACAATAGTTTTCACACCCCAAACACTTAGAATTTTTTACACATATAATAGTACTTTATTACCCTTTCATGCAGAAAAAATGGTGGGGTATTTATAGGCCCCAATGACTTCAAAAATGGAGCCAAAAAGTGTCTCATCCCGAATTTTTGGGGTACTAGCAATACCACCGCTATTACTGGGCGGTACTACCGCTTGTAGTCTGACACTAGATGGTACCACCGCTTAACAGAGCTCGGAGACCGAGCTCTGGTGGTACCATCGCCTGACAGGGGCGGTACCACTATCAGCCCTGGCGGTACCACCGTTGGCCATATTTTCAAGGGCTGAATGGGCTGTTCAATCCGACCCAATTCAACCCTGTTAAGGGCCCAATTGGCCCCTAATTAAGTTAGTGGGATTACCTCTCAATTCTAACTCAATCTACTATCTAACTACAATAACTAAGGCATAATCAAAGCACTCTTGTTTCAGTACGTCAATTGCTCTTCCGGTGAGCTTCCGGCGATCTTCCGACGACCTTCCAACGAACTCTCGGTAATGTTCCGGCAGACTCCCGGCAAGCTACCGGACTTTACGACGATCTTCTTGGCAAGTTTCGACGAGCTTCTTTGGCAAGCTCCTAGACTTCTCAGTTGGTTCCGGCAGAACTTCCAACAAACTGTCACGGACAAAGTTCTAAACAGGATGTTTGATGTAATACTTATGTATGTCCATGTCTTTTTGTTTGTTCATGTTTTGCACAGCATGTAGAGGAATGGTCGAAGGCTTAACAACCTCATTTTAGTTAGATTTAGTGACCTTCTTAAGCTTATAAATAAATGTTGTCATGTGGACACTTATGAGAGATATTCGGTCTGTAGTGGACCATTTGGACCCTTTGTTGCGTAATCGTTCAGAGCTTGTAAAGTTTGTTTATAATTTGCATTGTCTATGAGGTGTTTTCAGAAATATTTGCTTGTGGATCCCGAGTAAAGCGCTTTCTCTAACCCGTTTTCTCTTTTGTATGTCCTAAGGGACCATGGGAGGTTTCGAGGAGGTTGACCTTTGTGGACGGACACGCAAGAGTGCCACACAACTTAGACAAAACCAGCTAAGTCCGTGATAGAAGTGTTGGGAAATCTTAGAGGCGACATCACATGCATAGTGGAAGAACTAGAAAATAAAATCCCCTATTCCCAAAGAGATGTTCGTTATCGTGCAAAGATTGGTGCACAAAATCCGTGAAACTTAAAACTACATATAGAGTAGATTGTGTTATTTAAGGAGATCGTATATCCCTATTTCCTTACAAATCTTTAGGAGAGGATGAAGGAGGTCAAGCATCCTCCTCTCTAGCGATGATCCACACAGCAGGGTTGCGACGACGCTCTTTAAAACTCCAGGCCTGCTTTGAGGTGGAGAGGGGGAGGAGAATAGGAGAGGCAAGCAAAGGCTCTAGCTTATGAGGCTCTGAATCCCTCATATTTATAGAGGTCCCCTATCAAACCCTAATGGATCCTCCCCTAGTGGGTATTGGATCTGTATCCAATTACTCAAGCCTTTTTAGATTAGTGGATCTCTATTCAATAATCTCTCATTAGCTCTTATTGGATCTCGTCCATGGGATCCAATAATTCAGGGGCTTATTGGATATCCAATAAGATAAGGGCTCTAGCGGATATCTCATATCTGAATCTCTACTCATCGCAATGCCTACCATATTGTGTGACCCTCTAGGCCCAATATCGAGCTGGTCGTGAGTCATACCTGTCAGAACTCCTTCTAACTTAGTGAATTATTATCTTTGTAATAATTCACTTGACTCATCGACTACGGACGTACTAGGCCACTATGCCATAGTCCCCAAACGATAAAGGGTAATCCAATCCATTGGACCTGTCTGTCCTTAGTTACTGTGTACTTATAGTCCATCATTCATCTAATATCCCAGAGATCATATATCGAGCATGGGTCAGACCCATAAGGTTTCTACTCGAGTCTCGCTCTAATCGGATTCTCTCGGAGAACTCTTTCTCTCTCAACCCGAATGATCCTAGCCAAGGATTTGTCTGAGCAAGAACACATGAGATATTTCTCTCATGACGCCGAGAGTGGATAATCATCTATTGACACTCAATAGCCCTCGTAAGGTCGACTGTCACTCCTAATGACCAACTGTACTAGATCTGGGACAGCCAAACCTATAAGTCTGGTATCAAAGAGTAGAGCACTCATACAGGACATCCTTGGTGTCTCAAGTCTAAGGACCAGATACACCACTAGGACTACGGAATTGCTGTCTAACAATAAAGCATTATCAACCATCCAGGATTCCGTAAGCGGATCAACAAGTGAACTCATTCTCCAATGAGCATGTACTATATCCCTAGTGTCCCCATACGAGTAGCTATGAGACCAGCTGCATCCATCATATGGATGGGTATACAGCACACTAGTCTGTTCGGTTATCACGATGTCCCTCATGAGTAACCTATGACCAGGATTATTTATGATATGTGTTTAAAGGTGAATTGATCTCATTATCATGATCTCATCATGATCCGATTCCCATTATACAGATCCAAGGACATCACAATATATACATGCATATATGCAATAGTTAATATAAAGTGATGAATGCTAAAATATAATAAGCAAAAAAGATTCTGTGTCAAGTCACACGTGCCATCACTCACGTGATTAGCTTATTGGGCACCTATGACTAGCAATCTCCCACTTGACCTAAAGCCAATCACCTATGTGTTTGATCCCCATCAGACCCCTGTGACGCTCAAAGACAATATGAGACAATGGCTTTGTTAGTGGATCTGCAATGTTATCTTCGGATTGAACTCTTTCCATTACTACATCTCCTTAGGTCATGATCTCTCCAATAAGTTGAAACCTCGTCAGAACACTTCTAATGAGACCCGGGTTCCCTTATTTGAGTAATCGCCCCATAGTTGTCGCAATATAAGGAAATCAACTCCTCGCTACCTGGCATGACTCTTAGATCTGTGATGAACTTCTTCACCCAGACTCCCTCCTTTGCTGCATCTAATGCAGCAATGTACTCCACCTCTGTGTTCGAGTCAACAGTAGTATCTTGCTTGGAACTCTTCCAACACACTGCTCCTTCATTCAAGGTGTATACATACCCCGAATTCATCTTGCTATCATCGACATCAGACTAAAAACTTGAGTTTGTGTAGCCTTCAACCTTGAGGCTACTACCTCCATATACTAGTAAAAGATCCTTAGTCATTCTCAAGTACTTAAGGATACACTTTACTGCTTTCCAAGGCTCCAAGCCTAGATCCGCTTGATACCTGCTCGTGACACTCAGAGCATGCGCTATATCAAGCCTAGTACATAGCATGTCGTACATGATAGACCTTATCGTTGAGGCATAAGGTATCGTATTCATGTTCGCCCTTTCTTTTGGAGTATTTAGGGGCATACTCCTAGAAAGCAATATCCTATGTCTCATCGATATAAGACATCTCTTGGAATTTTTCATGCCAAACCTTTTGACAATGGTTTCTATGTACCTGGACTGGGACAAGCCAAGCATCCTCTTGGATCTATCTCTATAGATCCGAATCCCCAAGATATAGGATGCTTCCCCTAAGTCCTTCATGGAGAAGTGTCTAGATAACCAAGTATTTACTATGGATAGCATTCCTATGTCATTCCCAATGATCAGGATGTCATCAACATATAACACCAAAAAGGTGATAGCGCTCCCACTTACCTTCCTGTACACACAAGGCTCATCTTCGTTCTTAACGAAGTCATAAGATCTGATTGCCTCATCAAATCTTATGTTCCAACTTCGGGAAGCTTGCTTTAGTCCATAAATGGATCTAAGCAACCTGCACACCTTATCTGGGCAGTTCTTGGACACGAATCTCTCAGGTTATATCATATACACCTCCTCCTCAAGGTTCCCATTGAGGAATGCAGGTTTCACATCCATCTGCCAAATCTCATAATCATAGTGTACTGCAATAGCTAATAGAATTCGGATGGATTTTAGTATTGCTACATGTCAGAAGGTTTCGTCATAGTCAACACCTTGCCTTTGACGATACCCCTTAGCTACTAGCCTTGCTTTATAGGTCTCTACCTTTTCATCTACTCTGATCTTTTTCTTAAAGATCAACTTGCAACTGATGGGTATAATATCTTTGGGCGCATCAACTAGGTTCCAAACCTTGTTGGAGCACATAGAATCCATCTCAGAATTCATGGCTTCTTATCACTTCCCGAAATCTATACTCATAATAGCCTCCTCGTAGGTCTGAGGATCAATATCCTCAACAACATCTCCTCTAATATGTCCCACATATCTCTCAGGAGGATGGGATACTCTGCCAAACCTACGTAAAGTTAAAACTTGTGTATTATATACTTGAACAGACTCGGGCAGTAGAGTGGTGCTTGAGCTTGGATCTCCAACCTCGCTCAACTCTATCATGCTCCCACTATCTCTACCAAGAATGTGTTCCTTCTCAAGGAACACTACTCTCTTGGCTACAAAGACCTTTTGGTTCTCGAGATGATAGAAATAATACCCACAAGTTTTCTTGGGGTATCCCACAAATTTACATCGCTTTGTCCTCGATTCTAACTTATTGGGATTATGTCTTTTAACGTGAGCAGGGAAGCCCCAAATCTTAACAATCTTAAGATCGAACTTCTTCCCTTTCAATATCTCATATGGTGTAGACACTACCGACTTAGTTGGAACTCTATTCAGAAGGTAAGCTACGGTCTCTAGGGCATATCCCTAGAATGAGATGGGTAGGTCAGCGAAACTCATCATGGACCGTACCATGTCTAATAACGTATGATTTTTCCTTTCAGAGACACCATTGAGCTAAGATGTATAAGGAGGTGTCCATTGGGATAATATCCCATGGTCCTTAAGGAATTGAGTAAATTCTATACTTAAGTACTCACCTCCTCGATTTGATCGAAGAGTCTTGATACTCTTTCCAGTATTGTTCTCCACCTCATTCTTATACTCTCTGAATTTCTTAAATGCCTCGGACTTGTACTTTATTAAGTACACATATCCATACCTTGAGAAATCATCAGTAAAGGTAATGAAGTAGGAGTAACCACCAATGGCATGAGTTGACATGGGTCCACATACATCACTATGTATGAGTTCCAACATCTTAGTGGCTCTCTCTCCAGTTCCACTAAATGGAGAGTTGGTCAGTTTTCCATGAAGGCAATGCTCGCAAGTTACATATGACTCATAATCGAATGGATCTAGATATCTATCATTTAGCAACTTTTGAATCATTTCTTCATGGATGTGACCTAGCCTACAATGTCATAGGTATGCATTGTTCATCTCATCTCGTTTCCTCTTAGACACACTTACATTCATGATATGTGGAGTAGTGTCTAGCATAAATAAACCATTATGCAATGTTCCTTTCATGATGATCTCATCATCTAATAATATCAAACAACCATTGTTCTCAAAAACTAATTTATATCCACTAACTGTCAAACATGAAATAGAGATAATGTTTCTGATAATAGAAGAAACAAAATAACATGCATCTAATGCAATAAAAGCTCCACCAAGCAGATGTAGGGCGACCTCGCCAACAGCTACTATAATAACTTTTGCTCCATTGCCCATCTTGAGGTCCATCTCGCCTCTCTCTAGTCTCCTAGGCCTTGCCAGAACTTGCAACGAATTGTATATATGATAAGCACTACCGGTATCTAATACCCATGTGTTATCATCAAAGTCTGACAAATGGAGACTGATCATGAATGTATCTGAAGCTTCACCAAGCTTTTGTTTCGCCCTTTCTGCAAGGTACTCTTTGCAGTTCCTCTTCCAATGCCCATCTTTGCCATAGTGGAAGCACTAGCCTTTGTCCTTTGCTGGGTCTTTCTTAGCAACCTTTGCTTTACCTGGTCTACCATTGCCCTTTCCCTTCTTAAGGGACTTTTCTGCTTTTCTTTTCTTTATGGTCTACCATATCTCTTTCTTAATAATACTCTCTACCTCCCTCAATATATTGAGGAGCTCTAGGAGAGTCACATCAACCTTGTTCATATTAAAATTCATTATGAACTGTGAAAAGGAATATGGTAGCGACTGAAGCACAATATCTATACACAAGTTATCCTCTAGGACCATTCATAGACCTGTGAGTTTCTCTATCCACTCAATCATCTTTAGGACATGGTTCTGAACCGGTGTCCCCTCAGTCATCCTAGCATGGAAGAGGCTCTTGGATATCTCATATCATTGAGTCCTTCCCTATTCCTCAAATAATTTACGGACATGTAGGAGAATGGATCTGACATCCATCTTTCCATGTTGTCTCTGTAACTCAGGAGTCATAGAACCCAACATATAGCACTGAGTAAGAGTGGAGTTATCAATGTACTTCACGTAGCGAGCGATCTCATCCTCGCTTGCCCCTTCCTCGGGCGTAGGCATTACTATATCAAGGACGTACACGATTTTCTCCACCGTGAGAACAATTCTCAAGTTACAGAGCCAATCCGTATAATTTGGACCAGTGAGGCGGTTGACATCAAGCATGCCATGTAAGGGATTTGAATGCGATATTTTCTAAAAACAAAGATGCAGCAAAAATAAATAACATGCAGATTTTATAAGAAATAAACAATCAAGATATGGGCTTCTATCTTAATATGCTCCAACTATTTTACTAGCGAGTCACGCGACACCCTCAACACGTGAAACGGATTTCTCCGGCAGACTTCTAATGGGGATTAGGATCCAATCAGCATCTTAGTGTAACCTCGAGGGACTCGACCAATTACGCTAAGCCCAAAAGGTAGGCAACTCTTGCTGATCACAACTCCTTGTGATTCCCGTCTTGTTTGGCCTCCGAATCACTATGGTCTCGATGGACTCGACCAACCATGACGCTCGGTTAAGTCAACACCTTCCTTACAAGATGAGTCTGATTTGATGCTATACCATCGAGGGACTCGACCAAGCATACCATGCCCTCAGGTCACCGGTGATATCTTTATGTCGTAAGCAAGATAGCAAATCGCGATATAGGTGAGCGTCGTGGGACTCGACCAACTCAACCTACACCGAGAATCGGTTCCTACCTATAACGATGGAAGGCCACGTGGGCCAATCTAATTGCCTCACGTTTATCGACTTAATATTATCGAGAGAGGGGTTTCTATGATTTGGTCTCTTAATATGACATGTCACACATATACATATTTAATATATATCTACATCGCATACAAATATATATACATATCTAGTATGTGTATAAGCAATCACACCAGATAATCATAGACCACAACCTAATGTGATCAGACTCGAGCCAGTAGGCCTGATCACTCACATCAAGATCTATGTGCGCAACGGTGTATCTTCATGCCCTGTGATCATCCATCTCATCCTCGTCGGTTCCGTCGACATATCGATGCATCTCTATGCATCGCAATCGTTCGTCTCGTGAGTCCCACTATCGCATCCACGCTCCCGCTGCGCTTTCTCATATGATTACAACTTAATCATAAGCACGTAGGCCCGACAATAAATGAGAAATATAATGGAGACTCATAGACCCTAATAATAATAATCACAAGTACACACATCACATGGTCCATGGTTATCCGTCCACACATCATACATCACATGTATAAATAATCATCATCATGTAGGACTACTAGATAATGATAAAAATAATAATCAACTAAACTTTTTAATTAATTAATATTTTCTAAAATCAGGGACATATAGGGAATTTTTGAATTCCTAGGGGTATTTTCATAATTTGAATTCCTACGGACGGACACGCAAGGGTGCCGCACGACTTAGGCAAAACTAGCTAAGTCCGTGACAGGTGGTATCAGAGCAAGACAAGCACTCATAGAAATACTTGACATGCAAATGTGGGGGACATAGCGGGGCTGCGTTGAGGACAGTCGGCACACGCGCGACCATTTGGGGAAAAACGGGCATGGAGATGTAGGGAAAATGAGTCGCTCAGAGGAGCAGGCATCTGAGAGTGGCATTCAGAAGAATGGCCAACCTTTCACGCAAGAGGCACCACGAGGACAAGCAAGCTGGGAAGAATACGAAGCGCATAAAGGTTGGGATAGCTGAGTTCGAGCTACGACTCGACGTTGACAACTATACTTGATAGTGCTCAAGGCAAGCGAGGCATTTGGTAAAGGATGAGACCATGTAAAGTGGAATGAGTTGCTCAACGATCGAAAGAGTTGTGCAAAGCTCACAGAGGTGAGGGAAATTGCTAACTTCAAGAATTCGGTACTCATGCAAGGGCTTGTATGCGGATGATGGAATGTTCATGGCCATCCCAAGGCGATCGAAACTCGGCGCCATGGAGCATTGAAACTTTCTCTTCGGCATGTGAAGGATACGTCCGTAGGAGGCTGAAGTGTGCAGTGAGTTCAGCATGTTGCTAGGCCTTGAGTGATGCAGCGGGGGCTGTATTGACATGGAGTCGCAATCTAGCAAGTGCGTTTGCAAGAGGCAAAACAATGCACAGTTTGTTCAGCAAATCGGAGTAGTCCAAGGGGATGGTGGTCTCCAAAACGAAGAGAGATGTTGCTCCAACGGGATAGATGTCTAGGAGGGATAAGTCCCAGCTCTCTAGAGGGAGAATCATGTGCGATGAACCGCACATGTTGAGGAGTACTTGAAAACACAACTCCACGAAGCTCAATGGACCGAGCGAGCGGCGGGGAGTCGTCGCATGGTTTCACTTGAGAGAATGCATTGGTGGATACATTGCGAGATCAAGTGGGGGAGCAATACAAATGAAGGCACACTTGGAGTCGATATGAAGATCAGACTCAAGGGAGGGTTGACTCGTGGAATGATGGGCACGAGGGCCACCATCAACTCAATGCAAAAAGGAGCGGAGCAACTTGGGTGTAACTTGGTGAAGTACCCAAGCCGTATGAAGTAAGCCGACATAGAAGATGGAACATGGAGCGAAGGCACAAAGCTTTCCTTGGAAAGAGGTCATGGACATGAACTCTTGCAGAGGTAAGAGCAGGATCATGTTGTTCCATGGGTCCTTCATTCTGATGGAGCGAACTCATCTTACATGGTGCCAAAGATGAAGGGAGCTTCTGGGCACATGCACCCTTTCTCAGAGAAGCATTTGACGGAGGAACTAAGGTGACTCAACTTGCTGAGGCGAAGTTGGGTTCAGAAGGTCTTGGCACGGGGCAAGAGGACACGGAGGCAAGTATTCTTGAAGAATATGCCATAGTGTTGCCATTCAAGTTGCTTGAAGGAAGCGGTGCATAGCGGAGATCGTGCTGGTAGGGGCAAAGGCCCAGGATCCAGACAATGGTGCACTAATTGCAGCGAAGTCGGTGGACTTCGGGAGCTACTAGGCGACGGATTGTCCTAGAGCGATGCTTCATCTAGGTGTGACCCAAGAGTGGGTGGATGAAGGTCGATTGCCAAAGGAGAGAACAAAATTAAAGGTGAAAGAGACCCTACGATGTATTGGCAGAGACCACACATGCTGGGTTCACAATCCGAGTTCATGCCACAAGGATCAGAATGCAATGGAGATGTCACCAAGAGGCGACATGGTGCAGCGGATCATGGTGGAACAGTTCGTGGCAATGCGATACACACGAATCTAGTCCCGTGAGGGACTAGATCATACATAGGTATGATCCGGAGCTACTGGAAGCTCCACTTTGGTGAACAACATGACGCCAAGAGGGCTATGGATTCAACTCTGATAACCCAGTCCAAATCTGACCATTCGTTCATCGGTTTAGAGGAAAGTTAAAAACCGTTTTCAACAATATTCTATAAATCTAAATTTATAGAAATCAAGAAAACTCTCATTCGAGTTTTCCAATAAGTGTAGTCTAATCCGTTAAACAATAGTGGACGAACAACCGAAAAACCGTCTTGAAAGCCATGAAGAGTCATTTCTCTCGGGTGTAAGTCTGAAATGAGAAATACCGGGCTTTGATACCAATTGTTAGGATCAAGAGCACTAAGAGGGGGGGGGGGGTGTGAAATAGTACAGCGGAAAACTTTTGATGATTAAAACTTCGTTTATACGATAAGAGCGATTTCGGTAGAAAAGCCGATTTGTAAATCACTTTAACTTGTGATCAAGCAAGATGCAGTTAAAGCAAGTCTATGAAGGCAGTTTGCAGTTATGATGGAAATTAGAATGTAAGCGCAAACTGAAATATGATGTTCGTACGATAAAACTAATTTACGTCTAAACACCGATTCGAAAAATACTGAACTTTGAAACACGATCGTAAATGCGCAGAAGGCAGTAAGCTATTGAGGACGTTTGCAATAAAGATAATATGCTTAAAGTAAATACAAACCAAAGAGCACCGTAATTTTAGAGTGGTTCGGTCAATCTTGACCTACATCCACTTCTGGCTTCCTCTACCGACGAGGTTACCGACGTCCACTAGAGGCCTTCCTTCAATAGGCGAAGACCAACCACCCTTTTAAAGTTTCACTCCTTTTGACGGGCTTAGGAAACAACCCTTACAAACTTTTCTCTCCTCTCTTGAAAGATCAAAACTTGAAAGAAAAGAGGGAGGAGAACTTCTAGACTTTACAACACTTTTGAGCTCTAAAATCACAGAGTAAGATCAAGCTTTCGGTGCCTTTGGGTTACCTTTCATTGCTGAAAGGGTGGGGTATTTATTGGCCCCAACCCAATTTGAATTTCGAGCTCAAAACTGTCATCTCTCGGAATTCCGGGGTCTGGCGGTTGCACCGCCTGGCAGAGCTCGAAGACTAAGCCTCTAGGCGGTGCCACCTCCTGCCAGAGCTCGGAGACCGAGCTCAAGCGGTGCCACTGCCTGACTGGGGCGGTTGCACCACTCAGCCAGAGCTCGGAGACTGAGCCCTGGGCGGTGCCACCGCCGACCCAAGCGATACCACCTCTGGCCAAGTAATCTGGGTCCGAATGGGTTGATCCATTCGGCCCAATTTGGGTCTTTCAAGGGCCCAATTGCCCCAAGATTAAGTTAATGGGATCACCTCCCATTTCTAACTTAATCGTCGTGCTAACTACGAATTTCTTAAGGCATTTACTACAACTTGCTTCGATGCGTCAATCGCTTCTTCCGACGAGCTTCCGGCGAACTTCCGGCGAACATTCGGCGATGCTCCGACAGACTTTCGGCAAACTTCTGGACTTGCGATGATCCACCTGGCGAGTTCCGACGAGCTTCTTTTGGCAAGCTCCTAGACTTCTCGGATTTGTTCCCGTAGAACCTCCGACGACCGTCCGAACTTCCGTCGAGCTCTCGAACTCCCAACGTGATCATTATCTTGACTCCGGTGCAACTCCTACTGCATGTCTTACTTTCATCATAGTTAATCCTGCATATGTAAAATAAAACTTCGATCGAGATAATTAATCCTAAGCAATTAACCAAGTTGTCCGGCATGTCATTGGTCCCTCGACGCTTCGTCCGATTCAACATGGCAATTCAACACTTGCTTTTGTAACATCAAGCTAGATTTTCATCACAACATATAAGCACAAAAGCATAGCAAGATTCTTAAGTTCAATCATGGCAATTCAACACTTGCTTCTTGTGCAAGATTGCACTTTGCTTTTCTATGCATGTTCTAACTAGCATTAGTTTTCTCCCCTTTGTTTTTGTCGAAAAGAAGGGAGAAATCAATGGCCAAAATTTTTTAATTATTATACAGGCCATATCATGTCATGATATCAAGAAAATTCAAGAAGGACATGATTCATTCGACAAATCCTTTTAATAAAGCAAAAGAATTATACGACCAAGGATCATGATTAAAATATATCAATATCATAGATCAAGTTATATTCGTGATTTATCATAAAGCAAATTAATTTTCAGTCATCATATAAGGTATTTAAAGAATTTTTGAAACATAGGAGAATGATTAATTTAAGCATGCAATGTTTCAATCAAATTCAAGTCATGAATACCAATACTTTCATATTGTGAGTATCAATTCATGAATACCAAAAGATATTATTTGTGATTCCAATTTTACAAGATCAAGATTATGATTTAGATAAAACTCATTTAAATCAAATCGTTAACTTGAAACTCATAATCAAGTCATCAAAATTAATTTCGAGATTCATAAAATATCATGAAATTTTTAATCTCGATCAGATGAGAAAATCATTTTTTAAGTGATTCTTTTTCATCTAAGCATGCATTAGTCTTTATATGTCAAATCAAGATAAGCATGAAAGTTCAAGACGTAAAGGCAAAATCTTATAAAACAACTCATCAAGCAAGATTTTAAACATCCATTTTCAAGCCATATATAGAGTAAGTCAAGGATTCAATTGTCTCGTGTCATGAATTCCAATAGGCATCTCAAAATATCAACATCACATTAAAAAGATATTTCAAAAAGATATATCAATAAGTGATTCATTTGTATCATTTCATTCATTTGGAAGATTCTCCTCTTTGGTAAATAAATGTAGGAGAACAAAATGAATTAAGGAGATGTAACATGATTGAAGCATTGAACATGATTCATATTTAAAATGTGTCTCATGTCATAAGTATGAATCAAGCATTTGTAAAATCCGAAATCATCCTCAAAGTCACATTCAATAAATTCATTCATGACAAGCATAGATTTATTGAAAAAATGATAAGATAGAGGATCACATTTCATTTTTATAAATTTCTATTCATGTGATTTGCTTCTTATAAGCATGTCTTTACCTTTAATAAAATAAGTGTCAACATTTAAGATGGAAAGGTAAAAAACAAATCATCAAGCATGATTCCAAGATAACATCCTTTTAATATCTTGACATTCATCATCAAGTATGATTTCAAAAAGTATGTTAAAGAGAAATCATTAAGACCAAATGCATGATACACTCATTTATTTTCAAAATATTCGTCATGTTTATTTTCATGAGATTCATAAGATTGGTAAAATAAATTCATTAATCTCAATAGGATAGAAAATTATTTCCATTTCATACAATTGATTTCATGTGAGGGTATTCAAGTCTTTTGTGAAAACATGTATCATCATTTAAAATCAAAACATAAGTTTCATCATGAAGCCATCAAGACCAAACACATCATGATATCACATCTATCATCAAAAGACTATCAAGAAATTCTATAGATGTACATGCACTATGTCATCTTAATATGTCATGAGAATGTCATCTTAATTCGTTATAGAAACGATTAGACCAAAAACATATTAATCTAAAAAGAGAGTTTCAAATCAACATTTACTTCAAAAACTCATGCATGACATAAAATCATCAAGATACACATGCATGGATTAATCCTAAGCATTATCATATATCATATTATCATCCCTAATGTTAAATACATCATTCAACATTTCCAAACATAACATGCATGAAATCTTAGCAATATACTTTTCATTATCAAATTTTTAATTTTTCAAAGATGCTAAAAAGAAAAACATGATATAATTTTTAAAAAATAATTTATTTATTTCCTATTCCTACTATCTAAATTAAGCACCCATGAAAAACTTCAAGTAATTTCAAAATAATTCAAGAGAGTTGAGTTACTTACCTTGTAGTTGAAGCTCGTCAAAGCCCAATTCGTCGTTTCACCTTTGGAAGTTTTTGATTCATCATTGGTTCCCTTCCTCTTCTTTGGCCTCTTCCTTCATTCAAGTTCATTGTTTATTTTAGATTTTTATTTAATAAACTTATTAAGATTTAGCGTTCAAAGTTCAAGTTCATCATTGTCCTCATCACTTGAGTCATCGCTCAAGTGGTATCCATTTGTCCGGAGTTCCAAATCATTCCTGTTCTTTGGAAGGTGATTTTGTTCATCATGTTCATCATGTGCATTTGCACCATTTTATATGTCATCAACGAACCAATTAGTTCTTCAAGTGGAAAAATATTTAAATCTTTTGTTTCTTGTATTGTGGTTATTTTAGGATCCCACCTTTTTGAAAGGGATCTTAAGATCTTGCTTACGAGATCAGAATTCAAAAAAGATTTACCAAGAACTCTTAGATTATTGACGACATCCGTGAAACGGGTGTACATGTCACCTATAGTCTCGCTTGGTTGCATTCGAAAAAGCTCAAAATCATGTAATAAAATGTTAACTTTCGAGTCTTTGACTCTACTAGTTCCCTCGTGCGTGATTTCAAGTGTTCGCCAAATATCAAAAGCCGTTTCGCATGTAGAAATCCGATTGAACTCATTTTTGTCCAAAGCGCAAAATAAGACATTCATAGCCTTTGCGTTTAAAGAAAAATACTTCTTCTCCAAATCCGACCATTCGTTCATCGGTTTAGAGGGAAGTTGAAAACCGTTTTCAACAATATTCCATAAATCCAAATTCATAGAAATCAAGAAAACTCTCATTCGAGTTTTCCAATAAGTGTAGTCCAATCCGTTAAACAATGGTGGACGAACAACCGAAAAACCCTCTTGAAAGCCATGAAGAGTTATTTCTCTCGGGTGTAAGTCCGAAATGAGAAATACTGGGCTCTGATACCAATTGTTAGGATCAAGAGCACTAAGAGGGGAGGGGGGGTGAATTAGTGCAGCGGAAAACTTTCGACGATTAAAACTTTGTTCGTACGATAAGAGCGATTTCGGTAGAAAAGTCGATTCGTAAATCACTTTAACTTGTGATCAAGCAAGATTCAGTTAAAGCAAGTCTATGAAGGCAGTTTGCAGTTATGATGGAAATTAGAATGTAAGCGCAAACTGAAATATGATGTTCATACGATAAAACTAATTTACGTCTAAACACCGATTCGAAAAATACTAAACTTTGAAACACGATCGTAAATGCGCAGAAAGCAGTAAGCTATTGAGGAGGTTTGCAGTAAAGATAATATGCTCAAAGTAAATGCAAACTAGAGAGCACCGCAATTTTAGAGTGGTTCGGTCAATCTTGACCTACATCCACTTCGGGCTTCCTCCACCGACGAGGTCACCGACGTCCACTAGAGGCCTTCCTTCAATAGGCGAAGGCCAACCACCCTTTTACAGTTTCACTCCTTTTGACGGGCTTAGGAGACAACCCTTACAAACTTTTCTCTCCTCTCTTGAAAGATCAAAACTTGGAAGAAAAGAGGGAGGAGAACTTTTAGACTTTACAACACTTTTGAGCTCTAAAATCACAAAGTAAGATCAAGCTTTCGGTGCCTTTGGGTTACCTTTCATTACTGAAAGGGTGGGGTATTTATAGGCCCCAACCCAATTTGAATTTCGAGCTCAAAACTGTCATCTCCCGGAATTCCGGGGTCTGGCGGTTACACCGCCTAACTGTGGCGGTCGCACCGCCTAGCAGAGCTCGAAGACTGAGCCTCTGGGCGGTGCCACCTCCTGTTAGGGGCGGTTGCACCTCCTGCCATAGCTCGGAGACCGAGCTCAGGCGGTTGCACCTCTGTCAGAGGCGGTTGCACCGCCCAGCTAGAGCTCGGAGACTGAGCCCTGGGCGGTGCCACCACCGACCCAAGCGATGCCACCTCTAGCCAAGTAATCTGGGTCCGAATGGGCTGATCCATTCGGCCCAATTTGGGTCTTTCAAGGGCCCAATTGCCCCAAGATTAAGTTAATGAGATCACCTCCCATTTCGAACTTAATCATCGTGCTAACTATGAATTTCTTAAGGCATGTACTGCAACTTGCTCCGGTGCGTCAATCGCTTCTTCCGGCGAACATCCGACGAACCTTCGGCGATGCTCCGGCAGACTTTCGGCAAACTCCTAGACTTGCGATGATCCACTTGGAGAGTTCCGATGAGCTTCTTTTAGCAAGCTCCTAGACTTCTTGGATTTGTTCCCGCAAAACCTCCGACGACCATCCGGACTTCCGTCGAGCTCTCGAACTCCCAACGTGATCATTGTCTTGACTCCGGCGCAACTCCTGCTACATGTCTTACTTTCATCGTAGTTAATCCTGCACATATACAACAAAACTTCGATCGAGACAATTAATCCTAAGCAATTAACCAAGTTGTCCGGCATGTCATTGGACCCTCGACGCTTCGTCCGATTATTCGGCGCATCGTCCTCTCCTGCGGCCTATTGCCCGATCGGCTAATTGACTCTGCAACTCCGATATCCTTGGCACAATACCCGCTCTTCTTGGCCCGATGCCCAAGTCCACGACCCGAAGCCTTCTGTCGATACGTCGACCGATCCACCGGCCCGACGTCCAATCTTCTGACATGTTCTTCCGGCACAACATGATTTTTCCTACTTTAATTGTCTCATCTTGATCGAAGCATCCTGCGTCACTCAAAACGTAGATTAAAACATAAACACATATTAAGTGGTTTCATCATTAAAATACGAGATTCAACATCAAGGAGTGAAGGCCATAGTACCGCAGAGGCGGGTCTTCCGTGCGTGCATCGAATTTTGCATCGGATGAAAGCCTTGGTCATCAGCATATAGGGGCTGTGTTCCACTAAGGGAAAAGTTCGAATGCAAGTATCAGTGAGTCTCATGGGAGGGACTTGATCATGTAGAGGTATGATCGAAGCAGTTGGAGAGTTGGACTGCTCCAGAGCCATATTCGCTTAAGGGAGCCCGACAAGTCAGAGGACAAGGTCGAGTAAGCGAATGTTGCTACCAAGGAAGCTAAGGAGAACAGAATCGGTGCAAATCCTACAACGTGATGGCAGAGGCCATGCATGAGAGTTGTAGTCCGTCTTTCCATCGACCAAAGGGATCTGCTTGGAGAATACAGAGGTGTTGAAGCAAGGGATCAAAAGGGGCGAGGAAGCGACGACGAGTCCAGAGGGACTTAGCTACCCAAAATCAAGCATTAGTCAGAATAGAGGTGGACTCGGAGGAGTGCCACAGAGACATATCTACTGATTGTAAAGAAAAGGGATGTAGTTGCGAGGCAACGGATAGTAGGGTCATGGGCATGGCAGTGCCATGGTACCGCAGAGGCAGGACTTCCGTGAAAGTCATTGTTCCCTTGCTCTCATGGAGGGAGAGCACTTGGTCGTGAAAGGGGCCGAGGAGGTGGAGCATGCAGAGGCAATCTTCAAGTACTGAGACAAGGCTGAAGGGCAGAGGCCAAGGAACTTCATAAGACCGGTGTCAACGAGCTTCTCATCAAGATAGCCAAAAGTGAAGGACTTCGGGTCATGCAAGAGTGTCCGACCAAGGAACGAAGCAGGCAGTACGTGGTGCTGTACCTTTGCTACTCAGTGGAGTAGGTGGCAAGATTGATGGAGAAGATGGTACAATCCCAGAGGTGACCAAAACTACTAGAGACTTACTCCAAGTTGGGGTGAAAACTTCCGGCATTCCAGAAGTTTGATGGCATTGAGAAGGTGAATCACAGTAGCTAACTCAATGCAAGGAGTGCAAACACTTCAAGTGCTTCAGAAGTGTAAGCAAAGAGCAGGCGAAGACCAGTAACTAGCTCGATGCATGGAGTACAACCTCGAGGAGGCAGGCAAAGTCAAGTAACCTTTGCCTTCTCAACTCTTAAGAGAATCGGCGAAACCGAGTACCCCAATTCTCTTATCTACCCAGCAGAGAAGCTCTGCACAGGTTCAACGACCCTTTGAAGATAATGAAAGACAATAATTGTCAAATCCTCACCAACGGTGATCAGTACTATTGAGAGTAGATTGTCCGCTTCATTTCCCAATGAAATGCTAATCGAAAGAGGAAGTGATGCGAACCTACTTGGAAGGGACAACTAAGTGAAAGAAGAGTCGATTAGCAAATTTTGTGGAGAAAGGACCCAAAACATCAAAAGTTTGCGAGGCGATACTCGTTAATGCTCTAACAATCATCCACCCAATTCAAGCAACATGAGGCATTTGAGAGACTGACGCATAGTGAGGATGGTCTTTTCCTTCATCTAGAGGATCTGTAGGAATCAACAAGGATCAACAAAACTCAACCAACCCCACACTAGAGTCAAAGTTATTGGTGAGTTGAAATAGCATAGCAGATCAAAAGTTTGACTACTCAACAACAGCAGCGGAGAGTAGTTGGGAGCCGAGAGGCGCATTGCAGCAGGAGCAGAAGATTGAAGACTCAGCAAAGGCGAGGAGTTACAGTGTCCACAAAGGCTTCGACGAGGATGTCGAAGGAATGGGTGGGGGAGAATGTCACAGACAAAGTTCTAAATAGGATACTTGATGTAATGCTTATGTATGTCCGTGTCTTTTGGGTAAGTTAATGCTTTGCACAACATGTAGAGGGATGGCCGAAGGCTTAATAGTCCTATTTTAGTTGGGTTTGGTGGCCACTTGTTGGGAAATCTTAAGGGCGACATCATATGCGCAGCGGAAGAACAAGAAAACAAAATCCTCGATTCACAAAGTCTGCGAAACTTAAAACTACGTATAGAGTAAATTGTGTTACCTAGGGAGATCGTATATCCCTGTTTCCTTGCAGATCCTTAGGAGAGGGTGAAGGAGGTCAAGCGTCCTCCTCTCCAGCGGTGATCCACACAGCAGGGTTGCGACGACGCTCCTCAAAACTCCAGACCTGCTCTGAGGTGGAGAGGGAGAGGAGAATATGAAAGGCAAGCAAAGGCTCTAGCCTATGAGGCTCTGAATCCCTCATATTTATAGAGGTTCCTTATCAAACCCTAATGGGTCCTCCCCTAGTGGGTATTAGATCTGCATCCAATAAGACAATGGCTCCATCAGATATCTCATATCCGAATCTCTACTCATCGCAATGCCTACCATATATGTGTGACCCTCTAGGCCCAATATCGAGCTGGCCGTGAGTCATACCTATCAGAACTCCTTCTAACTCAGTGAATTATTATCTCTGTAATAATTCACTCGACTCATCGACTACGGACGTACTAGGCCACTACGCCGTAGTCCCCAGATGATATAGGGGAATCCAATCCATTGGACCTGTCTGTCCTCAGTTACCATGTACTTATAGTCCCTCATCCATCTAATATCCTAGAGACCGTATATCGAGCATGGGGCTGTCAGACCCATACAGTTTCTACTCGAGTCTCGCTATAATCAGATTCTCCCGGAGAACTCTTTCTCTCTCAACCCGAATGACCCTGGCCAGGGATTTGTCTGAGCAAGAACACATGGGATATTCCTCTCATGACGCCAAGAGTGGATGATCCTCTATCGACACTCAATAGCCCTCGTAAGGTCGACTACCACTCCCAATGACCAGCTGTACTAGATCTGGGACAGCCAAACCTATAAGTCTGATATCAAAGAGTGGAGCACTCATACAGGACATCCTTGGTATCTCAAGTCTAAGGACCAGATATACCACTAGGACTACGGAATCGCTGTCTAACAATAAGGCATCATCAACCATCCAGCATTCCGTAAGCGGATCAATCAGTGAACTCATTCTCCAATGAGCACCTGTACTGTATACCTAGTGTCCCTACACGAGCAACTATGAGACCCGCTGCATCCATCATATGGACGGGTATACAGCACACCAGTCTGTCCGGTTATCACGATGTCCCTCTCGAGTAACCTATGACCGGGATTATTTAGGATATGTGTTTAAAGGTGAATCGATCTCATTATCGTGATCTCATCACGATCCGATTCCTATTGCATAAATCCAAGGACATCACAATATATATATGCACATATGCAATAGTTATAAAGTGATATACGCCAAAATATAATAAGCAAAAAGATTCTGTATCAAGTCACACGTGCCATCACTCACGTGAATGGCTTGCTGGGCACCTATGACTGGCAATCTCCCACTTGACTTAAAGCCAATCACCTATATGTCTGATCCCCATCAGACCCCTATGACGCTCAAAGACAATCTGAGACAACGGCTTTGTCAGTGGATCTGCAATATTATCTTCGGATGGAACTGTTTCCACTGCTACATCTCCTCGGGTTACGATCTCTCTTATAAGCTGGAACCTCCTCAGAACACTTCTGATGAGACCCGGGTTCCCTTATTTGAGTAATCGCCCCATAGTTGTCGCAATATAAGGAAGTCGACTTCTCGCTATCCGGAACGACTCCCAAATCTGTAATGAACTTCTTCAACCAGACTCCCTCCTTTGCTGCATCTGATGCAGCAATGTACTCCGCCTCTGTGGTCGAGTCAGTAGTAGTATCTTGCTTGGAACTCTTCCAGCACACTGCTCCTCCATTCAAGGTGTACACATACCCTGAATTCGACTTGCTATCATCGATATCATACTGAAAACTTGAGTCAGTGTAGCCTTCAACCTTAAGGCTATTACCTCCATATACTAGTAAAAGATCCTTAGTCCTTCTCAAGTACTTAAGGATACACTTTACTGCTTTCCAATGCTCCAAACCTGGATCCGCCTGATACCTGCTCATGACACTCAGAGCATGCGCTATATCAGGCCTAGTACATAGCATGGCATACATGAAAGACCCTATTGCTGAGGCATAAGATATCATATTCATGTTCGCCCTTTCTTCTGGAGTCTTTGGGGACATACTCGTAGAAAGTGATATCCCATGTCTCATCGGTATGAGACCTCTCTTGAAATTTTCCATGCCAAACATTTTGACAATGGTTTCTATTTACCTAGATTGGGACAAGCCAAGCATCCTCTTGGATCTATCTCTATAGATTCTAATCCCCAAGATATAGGATGCTTCTCCTAAGTCCTTCATGGAGAAGTGTCTAGATAACCAAGCCTTTACTATGGATAGCATTCCTACGTCGTTCCCAATGATGAGGATGTCATCCACATATAACACCAAAAAAGGTAATAGCACTCCCACTTACCTTCCTGTACACACAAGGCCCATCTTCGTTCTTAACGAAGTCATAAGATCTGATTGCCTCATCAAATCTTATGTTCCAACTTCGGGAAGCTTGTTTTAGTACATAAATGGATCTAAGCAACCTACACACCTTATCTGGGCAGTTCTTGGACACGAATCCCTCAGGTTGCATCATATACACCTCCTCCTCGAGGTTCCCATTGAGGAATACGGTTTTCACATCCATTTGCCAGATCTCATAATCATAGTGTGCTGCAATAGCCAATAGAATTCTGATTGATTTTAGCATTGCTATGGGTGAGAAGGTTTCGTCGTAGTCAACACCTTGCCTTTGACGATACCCCTTAGCCAGTAGACATGCTTTATAGGTCTCTGCCTTTCCATCTACTCCGATATTTTTCTTAAAGATCCACTTGCAACCGATGGGTATAATACCTTCGGGCGCATCAACTAGGTTCCAAACCTTATTGGAGTACATAGAATCCATCTCAGAATTCATGGCTTCTTGCCACTTCCCAGAGTCTAAACTCATAATAGCCTCCTCGTAGGTCTGAGGATCAATATCCTCAACATCCTCTCCTCTAATATATCCCACATATCCTTTAGGAGGATGGGATACTCTATCAGACCTGCGTAAAGTTGAAACTTGTGTATTAGGTACCTGAATAGACTCGGGCTATAGAGTGGTGCTTGAGCTTGGTTCTCCAACCTCGCTCAACTCTATCATTGTCCCACTGTCTCCGCCAAGAATGTGTTCTTTCTCAAGGAACACTACTCTCTTAGCTACAAAAACCTTTTGGTCTCGAGATGATAGAAATAATACCCACAAGTTTCCTTGGGGTATCCCACAAATTTGCATTGCTCTGTCCTTGATTCTAACTTATCGGGGTTGTGTCTTTTAACTTGGGTAGGGCAGCCCCAAATCTTAACAACCTTAAGATCAGGCTTCTTCCCTTTCCATATCTCATATGGTGTAGACACTACCGACTTAGTTGGAAGTCTGTTCAGAAGGTAAGCTACGATCTCTAGGGCATATCCCTAGAATAAGATGGGTAGGTCAGCGAAACTCATCATGGACCGTACCATATCTAATAGCGTATGATTTCTCCTTTCAGAGACACCATTGAGTTGAGGTGTATAAGAAGGTGTCCATTGGGATAATATCCCATGGTCCTTGAGGAACTGAGTAAACTCTGTACTTAAGTACTAACCTCCTCGATTTGATCGAAGAGTTTTGATACTCTTTCTAGTCTGGTTCTCCACCTCATTCTTATACTCTCTGAATTTCTCAAAGGCCTCGGACTTGTACTTCATTAAGTGCACATATCCATACCTTGAGAAATCATCAGTAAATGTAATGAAGTAGGAGTAACCTCCAATGGCATGAGTTGACATGGGTCCACATATATCACTATGTATGAATTCCAACAACTCAGTGGCTCTCTCTCCAGTTCCACTAAATGGAGAGTTGGTCAGTTTTCCACGAATGTAAGGCTCACAAGTTGCATATGACACATAGTCGAATGGATCTAGATATCTATCATTTAGTAACTTTTGAATCCTTCTTTCATGGATGTGACCTAGCCTACAATGCCACAGGTATGCACTGTTCAACTCATCTCGTTTCCTTTTGGACACATTTATATTCATGATATGTGGAGTAGTGTCTAACATAAATAAACCATTATGCAATGTTCCATTCGTGATGATCTTATCATCTAATAATATCGAACAACCATTGTTCTCAAAAACAAATTTATATCCACTAACTATTAAACATGAAATGGAGATAATGTTTTTGATAATAGAAGGAACAAAATAACATGCATCTAATGCAATAAAAGCTCCACTAGGCAGATGTAGGGCGACCTCGCCAATAGCTACTAAAGCAACTTTTGCTCCATTACCCATCTTGAGGTCCATCTCGCCTCTCTCTAGTCTCCTAGGCCTTGCTAGAACCTGCAATGAATTGCATATATGATAAGCACTACCGGTATCAAATACCCATGTGTTATCATAAGAGTATGACAAATGGAGACTGATCATGAATGTACCTGAACCTTCATCAAGCTTTTGTTTTGCCCTTTCTGCAAGGTACTCTTTGCAGTTTCTCTTCCAGTGCCCATCTTTACCACAGTAGAAGCACTGGCCTTTGTCCTTTGCTGGGTCTTTCTTAGCAGCCTTTGCTTTACCTGGTTTGCCCTTGCCCTTTCCCTTCTTAAGGGACCTTTCTGCTTTCCTTTTCTTTCTAGTCTCACTAGTGTAGAGAACTGGCTTCTCTTTCTTAATAATACTCTCTGCCTCCCTCAATATATTGAGAAGCTTTGGGAGAGTCACCTCAAGCTTGTTCATATTAAAATTCATTATGAATTGTGAAAAGGAATCTGGTAGGGACTGAAGCACAATGTCCACACATAAGTTATTCTCTAGGACCATTCCTAGACCTGTGAGTTTCTCTATCCACTCAATCATCTTTAGGACATGGTTCTGAACCGGCGTCCTCTCAATCATCCTAGCGCGGAAAAGGCTCTCGGATATCTCATATCGTTGAGTCTTTCCCTGTTCCTCAAACAATTTACAGACATGTAGGAGAATGAATCTGGCATCCATCTTTTCATGTTGTCTCTGTAACTCAGGAGTCATAGAGCCCAACATATAGCACTGAGTAAGAGTGGAGTCATCAATGTACTTCACGTAGCGAGCGA
The DNA here is from genome assembly GCF_036884655.1 of Musa acuminata AAA Group. Taxonomy (NCBI): domain Eukaryota; kingdom Viridiplantae; phylum Streptophyta; class Magnoliopsida; order Zingiberales; family Musaceae; genus Musa; species Musa acuminata. The sequence continues at coordinate 17,922,521 of NC_088333.1, forward strand.
TCTCATCCTCGTTTGCCCCTTCTTCGGGCGTAGGCATCCCTGTATCAAGGACGTACACGATTTTCTCCGTTGTGAGAACAATTCTCAAGTTACGGAGCCAATCCGTATAATTTGGACCAGTGAGGCGATTGACATTAAGTATGCTACGTAAGGGATTTGAAAGCGACATTTTCTGAAAATAAAGATGCAGCAGAAATGAATAACATGCAGATTTGGCAAGAAATAAACTATCAAGATTTGGACTTCTATCTTAATATGCTCCTACTATTTTACTAACGAGTCACGCGACACCCTCAGCACATGAAACAGAAGTCTCCGGCAGACTTCTAGTGGGGATCAGGATCCAATCAGCGTCTTAGTGTAACCTCGAGGGACTCGACCAATCACACTAAGCCTAAAAGGTAGGCAACTCTTGCCGATCACAACTCCTTGTGATTCCCGTCCTGTTCGGCCTCCGAATCACCATGGCCTCGAGGGACTCGACCAACCATGATGCTCGGTTAAGTCAACACCTTCGTTACAAGATGAGTCTGATTTGATGATATACCCTCGAGGGACTCGACCAAGCATACCATGCCCACAGGTCACCGATGACATCTCTATGTCGTAAGCAAGATAGCGAATCGCGATATAGGTGAGTCTCGATGGACTCGACCAACTTAACCTACATCGGGAATCGGTTCCTACTCATAACGATGGAAGGCCACATGGGTCAATCTAATTGCCTCACGTTTACCGACTTAATATTATCGAGAGATATTTCTATGATTTGGTCTCCTAATAAGACATGTCACACATATACATATTTAATATATATCTACATCGCATACAAATATATATACATATCTAGTATGTGTATAAGCAATCACACCAGATGATCATGGACCACAACCTAATATGATTAGGCCCGAGCCAGTAGGCCTAATCACTCACATCAAGATCTATGTGTGCAACGGTGCATCTCCATGCCCTGTGATCGTCCATCTCGTCCTCGTCGATTCCGTCGACATTTTGATGCATCGCGATCGTCCGTCTCGTGGGTCCCGCTATCGCATCCACGCTCCCGCTGTGCCTCCTCATATGATTACAACTTAATCATAGGCACGCAGGCCCTACAATAAATGAGAAATATAATGGAGGCACGCAGACCTCAATAATAATAATCACAAGTACATACATCACATGGTCCATGATCATCCGTCCACACATCATACATCACATGTATAAATAATCATCATCATATAGGACTACTAGATAATTATAAAAATAATAATCAACTAAACCTTTTAATTAATTAATATTTTCTGAAATCAGGGACAAGTAGGGAATTTCTCAATTCCTAAGGGTATTTTTGTAATTTAGATAAAAGACAGAAACTGGAATTTCTCAAATTCATAGGGGCAAAACTATCTTTTTGCCCAAAACCCTAATTCCCTCTTACTGTTGTCGCCGCCGCCACCCTGCTGGCGGCAACCTGTGCGGCGGGGCGATGGCGCTGCCCTTGCCCGCAGGCGGCACGCCCGCTGGCGGCTCTGCCGCTGCAGGTGGGCGCCCCCGCGGGCGGTTCTGCCGGTCGGGCAATGCCCGCAGGCGGTGCTGTCCCGCCGGGCAGCCGCCCCTGTGGGGGGGGGGGGTTTTCGCCCACGGGAGCAACGGCGGCAAGCGCCGCTGCCCTGCGGCGCCTCACCCCGCGGGAGAAGCGGCTGCAGGCGCCTCTGCCCGCCCGCTGCCAATCCCGCCGGACGCAAGCCTGCTGCAAGCAGGACACCGGGCGACTGCTGTAGACGCAGCCCCTGTGCTGCCCGCCTTCGGCTCCGCTGCACGCACGTAGATCGAGGGCAGCAACTGTTGCTGCCCTTCCTTGTTTTTGCGTCAACGATTTTGACGTCAAAATTCTTCCTAAACACAACGCACGCAGTTCAAAACCAATCATTCGCACGAACAACCTGGCTCTGATACCACTATTGGGAAATCTTGGGGGCGACATCATATGCGCAGCGGAAGAACAAGAAAACAAAATCCCCGATTCCCAAAAAGATGTTCGTCGTCGTGCGAAGATTGGTGCGCAAAGTCCACGAAACTTAAAACTGCGCATAGAGTAGATTGTGTTACCTAGGGAGATCGTATATCCCTGTTTCCTTGCAGATCCTTAGGAGAGGGTGAAGGAGGTCAAGCGTCCTCCTCTCTAGCGGTGATCCACACAGTAGGGTTGCGACGACGCTCCTCAAAACTCCAGGCCTGCTCTGAGGTGGAGAGGGAGAGGAGAATAGGAAAGGCAAGCAAAGGCTCTAGCCTATGAGGCTCTGAATCCCTCCTATTTATAGAGGTCCCCTGTCAAACCCTAATGGGTCCTCCCCTAGTGGGTATTGGATCTGCATCCAATAAGATAAGGGCTCCATCGGATATCTCATATCCGAATCTCTACTCATCGCAATGCCTACCATATGTGTGTGACCCTCTAGGCCCAATATCGAGCTGGCCGTGAGTCATACCTGTTAGAACTCCTTCTAACTCAATGAATTATTATCTTTATAATAATTCACTCGACTCATCGACTACGGACCTACTAGGCCGCTATGCCGTAGTCCCCAAACGATACAGGGGAATTCAATCCATTGGACCTGTCTGTCCTCAATTATCGTGTACCTATAGTCTCTCATCCATCTAATATCTCAGAGACCATATATCGAGCATGGTGCTGTCAGACCCATACGGTTTCTACTCGAGTCTCGCTCTAATCGGATTCTCCCGGCGAACACTTTCTCTCTCAACCCGAATGACCCTGGCCAAGGATTTGTCTGAGCAAGAACACATGGGATATTCCTCTCATGACGCCGAGAGTAGATGATCCTCTATCGACACTCAATAGCCCTCGTAAGGTCGACTACCACTCCCAATGACCAACTATACTAGATCTGGGACAACCAAACTTATAAGTCTGGTATCAAAGAGTGTAGCACTCATACAGGACATCCTTGGTGTCTCAAGTCTAAGGACCAGATATACCACTACGACTATGGAATCGCTGTCTGACAATAAGGCATCATCAACCATCCAACATTCCGTAAGCAGATCAATCAGTGAACTCATTCTCCAATGAGCACTTGCACTGTATCCCTAGTGTCCCTACATGAGCAACTATGAGACTAGTTGCATCCATCATAAGGACGGGTATACAGCACACTAGTCTGTTCGGTTATCACGATGTCCCTCTCAAGTAACCTATGACCGGGATTATTTAGGATATGTGTTTAAAGGTGAATCGATCTCATTATCGCGATCTCATCACGATCCGATTCTCATTGCACAAATCCAAGGACATCACAATATATATATATATATATATATATATATATATATATATATATATATATATATATATATATATATATATATATATATATATATATATATATATATATATATATATATATATATACACACATATGCAATAGTTATAAAGTGATATACGCCAAAATATAATAAGCAAAAAGATTCTGTATCAAGTCACACGTGCTATCACTCACGTGATTGGCTTGCTGGGCACCTATGACTAGCACCGCTTTAGGCTTGTAAATAAAGGTTGTGTTACGTGGACACTTGTGTGAGATTTTCGGTTTGTAATGAACCATTTTGCCCTTTCGTTGTGCAACTGTTCAGAGCTTGTAAAGTCTATTTGTAATTTGCATTGTCTACGAAGTGTTTCCTGGAATGTTTGCTTGTGGATCTTTAGTGAGGCGCTTTCTCTAACTCATTTTCTCTTTTGTGGGTCCTAAGGGACCATGGGAGGCTTCGGGGAGGCTGACCTTTGCGGACGGACACACAAGGGTGTCGCACGGCTTAGGCAAAACCAGCTAAGTCCACGACACGCAGGTGCCGCCCTTACACGTAGGCGGCCTGCTTGCACGAAGATGCAACAAGCAGGCAGCCATCTTAGAGCGCAGCAAGGGCAGCAACAGTTGCTGCCCTTCCTCGTATACTAGGTCAATAGTTTGACATCAAAATTCTTTATAAACACAACATACGCAGTTTAAAACCAATCATTCGCACGAACAACCTGGCTCTGATACCACTGTTGGGAAATCTTGGGGGCGACATCACATGCGCAGTGGAAGAACTAGAAACCAAATCTCCTATTCCCAAAGAGATGTTCGTCGTCGTGCAAAGATTGGTGCGTAAAATCCGTGAAACTTAAAACTGCGTATAGAGTAGATTGCGTTACCTAGGGAGATCGTATATCCCTGTTTTCTTGTAGATCTTTAGGAGAGAATGAAGGAGGTCAAGCATCCTCCTCTCTAGCGGTGATCCATGTAGCAGGGTTACGATGACACTCCTCAAAACTCCAAGCTTGCTCTGAGGTGGAGAGGGGGAGGAGAATAGGAGAGGCAAGCAAAAGCTTTAGCTTATGAGGCTCTGAATCCCTCTTATTTATAGTGGTCCCCTGTCAAACCCTAATGGATCCTCCCCTAGTGGGTATTGGATCTGCATCCAATTACCCAAGCCTTTTTAGATTAGTGGATCTCTATCCAATAATCTCTCGTTGGCTCTTATTGGATCTCACCCATGGGATCCAATAATTCAGGAGCTTATTGAATATCCAATAAGATAAGGGCTCTAGCATATATCTCATATCCGAACCTCTACTCATCGCAATGCCTACCATATGTATGTGACCCTCTAGGCCCAATATCGAGCTAGCCGTGAGTCATACCTGTCAGAACTCCTTCTAACTTAGTGAATTATTATCTCTGTAATAATTCACTCGACTCATTGACTATGGACGTACTAGGCCACTACGCCGTAGTCCCCATACGATACAAGGGAATCCAATCCATTAGACCCGTTTGTCCTCAATTATCGTGTACTTATAGTCCCTCATCCATCTAATATCCTAGAGACCGTATATCGAGCATGGTGTTGTTAGACCTATACGGTTTCTACTCAGTCTTGCTCTAATCGGATTCTCCCGGAGAACTCTTTCTCTCTCAACCCGAATGACCCTGGCTAGGGATTTGTTTGAGCAAGAACACATGGGATATTCCTCTCATGACGCTGAGAGTGGATGATCCTCTATCCATACTCAATAGCCCTCTTAAGGTCGATTGCCACTCCCAATGACCAGCTGTACTAGATCTGGGACAACCAAACCTATAAGTCTGATATCAAAGAGTGGAGCACTCATATAGGACATCCTTAGTGTCTCAAGTCTAAGGACTAGATACACCACTAGGACTATGAAATTGTTGTCTAACAATAAGGCATCATCAACCATCCAGCATTCCGTAAGCGGATCAATCAGTGAACTCATTCTCTAATGAGCACTTGTACTATATCCCTAGTGTCCCCACACGAGCATATATGAGACCAGCTGCATCCATCATATGGACGGGTATATAGAACACCAGTCTGTCCGGTTATCACGATGTCCCTCATGAGTAACCTATGACCGGGATTATTTATGATCTGTGTTTAAAGGTGAATCGATCTCATTATCGTGATCTCATCACGATCCGATTCCCATTGCACAGATCCAAGGACATCACAATATATACATGCATATATGCAATAGTTAATATAAAGTAATGAATGCCAAAATATAATAAGCAAAAAAGATTTCGTGTCAAGTCACACGTGCCATCACTCACTCACGTGATTGGCTTGTTGGGCACCTATGACTAGCAAGATGGTATCAGAGTGGGACAAGTACTCATAAAAACACTTGACATTCAAATGTGGGGGACCTAGCGGGGCTACGTTGAGGGCAGTCAGCACACTCATGAACGTTTGAGGAAAATGGGCATGGAGATGTAGGGAAAAGGAGTCGCTCACAAGAGCGGGCATATGAGATTGGAATTCAGAGGAATGACCAATCCTTCGCGCAAAAGGCACCATGAGAAAAAGCAAGCTTGGAAGAATGTGTAGCACACAAAAGTTGGGATGGTTGAGTTTGAGCTACGGCTTGACATTGACAACTACACTTGATGGTGCTCAAGGCAAGCGAGGCACTTGGTAAAGGATGAGACCATGCAAGGTGGAATGAATTGCTCAGCGACTGAAAGAGTTGTGCAAAGCTCACAGAGGTGAGGGGAATTGCTAACTCGAAGAATTCGGTACTCATGCAAGGGCTTGTATGCGGACGATGGAATATTCGCGGCCATCCCAAGGCAACCGAAACTCGGTGCTATGGAGCATTGAAACTTTCTCTTCGGCATGTGAAGGATACGACCGTAGGAGGTTGAACTGTGTAGCGAGTTCAGGATGTTACTAGGTCTTGAATGGTGCAACGGGGGCTGTATTGACGTGTAATCGTAATCTAGCAAGTGCGTTTGTAGGAGGTAGAATAATGCACAGTTTGTTCAACAAATCAGAGTAGTCCAAGGGGATTGTGGTCTCTGAAACTTTCAGAGAGAAAGAAGCGTAGAGAGATATTGCTCTAACGGGATAGTTATCCAAGCGGGATAGATCTCGGTTGTCCCAAGGGAGAATCATGTGCAACAAACCGCACATGTTGAGGAGGAGTACTTCAAAAACAACAACTCCACGAAGCTCAATGGACCGAGTGAGCGGCGAGGAGTCGTCGCATAATCTCACTTGAGAGAATGCATTGGTGGATGCATTGCGAGATCAAGTGGGGGAGCGACCCAACGCAACACAAATGAAGGCACACTTGGAGTCGATATGGAGATCAGACCCAAGGGAGGGCTTACCTATGGAATGGTGGGCGGCCACCATCAACTCAATGCAAAACGAGGAGCGGAGCAACTTGGGTGTAACTTGGCGAAGTACCCAAGCCGCATGAAGTGAGCCGGTATAGAAGATGGAACATGGAGCAGAGGCACAAAGCTTTCCTTGGATAGAGGTCAAGGACATGAACTCTTATAGAGGCAAGAGCAGGATCATGTTATTCTATGGGTCCTTCATTCTGATGGAGTGGACTCATCTTGCATAGTGCCAAAGACGAAGGGAGCTTCTGGGCACATGTACCTTATCTCGGAGAAGCATTTGATGAAGGAACTAAGGTGACTCAACTTGCGGAGGCAAAATTGGGTTCAGAAGGCCTTGGCATGGGGCAAGAGGATACAGTGGCGAGTACTCTTGAAAAATATGACATAGTGTTGCCATTCAAGTTGTCATGAAGAAAGCGGTGCGCAGCGGAGATTGTGCTGGTAGGGGCAGAGGCCCAAGATCCAGACAATGGTGCACTAATTTTAGCGAAGTCAAAGGAACTTCGGGAGCTACAAGGCGATGGACTTTCCAAGAGCAGTGCTTCATCTAGGTGTGACCCAAGAGCGGGTGGATAAAGGTGTAATATCCCTCACTTTTAAAAATTTTTAATAAAGATTTATTTATAAATCAGAGGACCTATATGTAAATATAAAAATTTCAAGGACTAAACTGTTAAGTTGCAAAAAAAGAGAAAAGAAAAAAAAAAGAGAAAAAACCAAAAATTTCGGTTTTATCCCACCGCCTCCCACGCTCTCTGTTTCAAAGAGAGAGAGGAGCGGTGGGGTGTGGGGAGAAGGAGAGGAGAAGTAGAGGGAGAAGAAAAGAAAAGAAGAAGAAGAGGGAAAAGAAGAGAGGAAGAAGAGGGAGAAGAGAAGAAAAGAAGAACTAGAAGAGAGGGAAGATGGAGAGGAGAAAGAGAGGCAGTTGCAGCACCTCTGTTTGCCGCAGGTGGAAACAGAGGAGAGGATGTGTGGGGCGTTGAGGAGGAGAAGGGAAGAAGAAGAAGAAGAAGAAGAAGAAGAAGAAGAAGAGAGGAGGATAGCTGCGGCAAGGCTGCAGCGAGGAGGTGTGTGGCGTTGGGGAGGAAAAGGGAAGAAGAAGAAGAAGAAGAAGAGAGGAGGATAGCTGCGGCAAGGCTGCAGTGAGGAGGTGTGTTGCCTTGGGGAGGAAAAGGGAAGAAGAGAAGAAGAGAAGGAGAAGAAGAGGGAAAAGAGAGGGAAGAGGGAGAGGAGCGAGAGGTGGCAGCAGCTAGGGCTGCAGCACCTCTGTTTCCTGTAGGTGGAAACAGAGGAGAGGTGTGGGGCGTTCCGGGAGAAGAAGAAGAAGAAGAGGAAGAAGAAGAAGAGAAGAAGAAGAAAAAATAAAGGATGGCTGCGGCATGGGCTGCAGTGAGAAGGTGTGGGGTGTCGGGTAGGAGAAGAGGAGAAGAAGAAGAAGAGGAAGAGAAGAAGAAGAGGAAGCAGGAGAAGAGGTTGTGATACCTATGTTTCCTACAGAGGAAACATAGGAGAGGGTGTGTGTGACGCCGGGGAGGAGAAGGGAAGAAGAAGAAGAGAAAAAGAAAAAAAAAAAGAAGGATGGCTACGGCACGAGCTACAGTGAGAAGGTGTGGGGTGTCGGGTAGGAGAAGAGGAGAAGAAGAAGAAGAGGAAGAGAAGAAGAAGAGGAAGCAGGAGAAGAGGTTGTGATACCTCTGTTTCCTGTAGAGGAAACAGAGGAGAGCGTGTATGTGATGCCGGGGAGGAGAAGGGAAGAAGAAGAGGAGAAGAAGAGAAGGTAAAGGAGGAGCTATGGCTGTGGCGGTGGCAGCTACAGCTGGAAGAGAAGGAGAGGAAGAAAAGAAGGTGAGGAAGAAGAGAAGAAGAAGAAAGGAAGGAGGAGGAAGAGGAGAAGGGAAAGAAGCAGCTGCGGCTGCGGCTGTGGCAGCTGCAGCTGTGGCAGGGAAAGAGGAAGAGGAAGGAAGAAGGGAAGGAGAGGAAGAAGAGAAGGGGAAGAAGGGGCTGCGGCTGCGGCGATGGCAGCTGCAGCTGGAAGAGAAAAAGGAGAGGGAGATGAGCAGGGGAGGAAGAAGAGGTTGCGGCCGTGGCTGCGGCCGCGACTGCAGCAGTTGCAGCTGGGAAAGAAGAGAAGGAAAGGAAGAAGAAGAGAAAGGGAAGGAGAGGAAGAAGAGAGGAAGAGGAGAAGGGGTGGCAGCTGCGGCAGTGGCAGCTGCAGCCGGAAGAGGAGGAGAGGAAATCGAGCAGGGGAGGAAGAAGAGGCTGCGGCTGCGGTGGCTGCGGCCATGGCTGCGACTGTGACTGTGACTGCGGCAGTTGTAGTTGGGAAAGAAAAGAAAGAAAAGGAGGAAAAAGAGGCTGCAGTCGGGATTGCGGCCGTGGCGGTAGCGGCTGCGTCTGCGACAACTGCATTTGGAAAAAAAAAATGAAGGAATGAGAGTAAGAGATAGCAGGTGACTATGCCTCGATGATCGGCACAAGTTGTAGTTGCGGAGAAAGAAAGAAAACGAGTGCAGAAAACGAAACAGGGAGAGGAGATGGAGGAAAAGTAGAAAATGGATTCGAGCGTACACCTTCTAATCTTTGGATCAAAACCTTTGAAAGGCAAGTTTCCTGATCGTTTCTCCTGTAATTGTTCTAATTTTTCTTATTGCAAGTATTATGATCTTCCTCGTGCAAGTGTTTCAATTATTTCTATTGTTTCGATCCTTTCTATTGCAAGTGTTTCGATCCTTCCTATTGCAAGTGTTTCGATCTTTCTTTACTACAATTTTATCTCTACATTTGCTTTGAATATGAGGAACTTTGAATTGTTCTACCCTTGCATTTGATATATCTCCTGTTTAGACGTAACGATTCGAATATGTGCAACTTCCGAGATTCTGACCTTTCTACCTTTTAATGGTTATAACTTCATGCACTGACCTCTGATTTGGACAAAACTTATTTGATCAGAATATAGACTCATAAACCTTTCTTTTGATGCTTATTTTAAGAATTTGGAATAAGTTTGCCTATCCAAACGTCTGTTTCAAATGAGCCAATGGATTCTGTAAAACAGGGATCATAATTTATGACCTTTCGATATTAAACTACCTATAAGTCCCTATTGGAAACTTTGATTTATTCCAAACTTATTTCATTATAAACTAGACTCATAGATCTTTCATTTGATTCCTGGATTGAAAGATTTAGAGTTCAAATGCCTGTCCATTTATCTATGGAAACCAACCCTATAGATTCTGCAAAATAATGATTTTGTTCTCTGACCTTTGGTTACTAAATCATTTGTAACTCTCTATTGGACAGTTCAATTCATATGAAGCTTGTTTTCTCTAAAATAAATTGAAATATCTTTCCAATGATATATTTTTGAGTAAATTAGAGCACGATTGATAGTTTGAATCATTTGTTCAATGTGCCTCTTGAATTCTGCCTAAAATCGAGCTTCGCTTCGGTGAACAACACGATGGCAAGAAGGGCTATGGATTCACGGAGTGAAGGTCATGGTACCACAGAGGCGGGTCTTCTGTGCGTGCAACGAATTTTGCATCGGATGAAAGCCTTGGTCATCAGCATATGAGGGCCGTGTACCACCGAGGGAAAAGTTCGAATGCAAGTACTAGTGAGTCTCATGGGAGGGACTTGATCATGAAAAGGTATGATCGAAGTAGCTGGAGAGTTGGACTGCTCCAAAGCCTATAGTCGCTTAAGGGAGCCCGACAAGTCAGAGGATAAGGTCGAGTAAGCGAACGTTGCTACCAAAGAAACTAAGGAGAACAGAATCGGTACAAACCCTACAATGTGAAGGCAGAGGCCATGCATGGGAGTTACAGTATGTCTTTCCATCGACCAAAGGGAGCTGGTTGGAGAACACAGAGGTGTTGAAGCAGGGGGTTGAAAGGGGCGAGGAAGCGAAGACGAGTCCAGAGGGACTTAGCTACCCAAAATCACGTATCTGTTAGAATGGAGGTGGACTCGGAGGAGTGCCACAGAGATATATCTATTGATCGTGAAGAAAAGGGATGCAGATGCGAGGCGACAGATAGTAGGGCCATAGGCATGGCAGCGCCATGGTACTGCAGAGGCGAGACTTCCGTGAAAGTTATTGATCCCTTGCTCTCATAGAGGGAGAGCGCTTGGTCGTGAAAGGGGCCGAGGAGGTGGAGCATGCAGAGGCAAACTCTAAGTACCAAGACAAGGCTGAAGGGTAGAGGCCAAGGAACTTCGTAAGACCGGTGTCAACAAATTTCTCATCAAAATAGCTGAAAGTGAAGGACTTCGGGTCATACAAGAGTGCACGACCAAAGAACGAAGCAGCCAGTACATGATGTTGTACCTTTGCTACTCAGTGGAGTAGGCGACCGGGTTGATGGAGAAGACGGTACAATCCCAGAGGGGATCAAAACTATTAGAGACTTACTCTAAGTTGGGATGAAAACTTCCTGCATTCTAGAAGTTTGATGACATTGAGAAGGTGAATCACAGTAGTTAACTCAATGCAAGGAGTGCAAACACTTCGAGTGCTTCAGAAGTGTGAACAAAGAGCAGGCGAAGGCTAGTAACTAGCTTGATGCATAGAGTACAACCCTTGAGGAGGCGGGCGAAGTCAAGTAACCATTGCCTTCTCAACTCTTAAGAGAATGGGCGAAATCGAGTACCCCAATTCTCTTATCTATCCAGTAGAAGAGCTCTACACAAGTTCAAAGATCCTTCGAAGATATTAGAAGATAATACTTGTCAAATCCTCACCAATGGTGATCAGTACTACTGAGAGTAGATTATCCGCTTTATTTCTTAATAGAATGCCAATCGAAAGCGGAAGTGATACGAATCTACTTGGAAGTGACAACTAAGTGAAAGAAGAGTCGATGAGCAAATTTTATAGAGGAATGACCCAAAACTTCAGAAATTTACGAGGCGATGCTCGCTAAAGCTCCAACAAGCATTCACCCAGTTCAAGCAATATGAGGCATTTGAGAGACTATCATATAGTAAGGATGGTCTTTTCCTTCATCTAGAGGATCCACAAGAACTAACAGGGATCAACACATCTCAGCCAACCCCACACTATAGTTAGAGTCATTAGTGAGTTGAAGCAGCATTGCGGATCAAAGGTTCAACTACTCAAAAACAATAGTGGAGAGCAATTAGGAGCCAAGAGGCATATTACAGCTAGAGCAGAAGATTGAAGACTCAGCAAAGGCGAGGAGTTGCAGTGTCGACAAAGGCTTCGACGAGGACGTCGAAGGAATAAGTGGGGGAGAATGTCACGGACAAAGTTCTAAACATGATGTTTGATGTAATACTTATGTATGTTTGTATCTTTCTGTTTGTTCATGCTTTGCACAACATATAGAGGAATGATCGAAGGCTTAACAACCCCATTTTAGTTGGGTTTGGTGGCCTTCTTAGGCTTGTAAATAAATGTTATGTCATGTGGACACTTGTGAGAGATATTCAATTTGTAGTGGACCATTTTGACCCTTTGTTGTGCAACCGTTCATAGCTTATAAAGTCTGTTTGTAATTTACATTATCTATGAGGTATTTTCGAAAATGTTTGCTTGTGGATCCCGAGTGAGGCGCTTTCTCTAACCCGATTTCTCTTTTATAGGTCCTAAGGGACCATGGGAGGTTTCGGGGAGGCTAACCTTTGTGGACGGACACACAAGGGTGCCGCACGACTTAGGCAAAATCAGCTAAGTCCGTGACAGAACGTTCGGACTTCCGACGAACTCTTGAACTTCCAACGAGATCTCGATCTTGACTTTGGCACAATACCCGCTTTATGTCTTACTGCTATCGTAGTTAATTCTGCATATTTTTCTCAACATATAGATTAGATCAAACAATTAACAATTGATTACATCATGAAAATATGAGATTTAACAATCTCCCCCTTTTTGATGATGACAATAAATTGATGATGGAGTTAACCTTAACTCCCCCTATCTATATGACAGACTTGAGAAAATACATTCTTGAATTCAAGACCTTTGAATTCAAGTATCAAAATGATAAGTTAAGTTCATTTAAACTTATCAACATGTGTATCATGATACTTATCATGATTTACCAATTCAAAATATGATGCTTCATATTTGTGAAAATGATGTCAAGGCATGACATTCGTTTTCAAGTATAATGATAATCAATCATTATTTACAAATTTCGAATATGAATTTTAACAAGATGACAATTCTTGATAAAAGATAACATTTCATCAATCCATAGCAAGATATCAATTGTAAATAGCAAGTTGAGCTTATGATATCTTAACATAATGAAAGACATTTATCAAGTATCTACAATGCAATACATTTTACACATTATTTAATATGTCAAGTTGTCATCAATTTGTCATATTTCTCCTCATTTGTCATCAACAAAAAGGAGAACAATTCAACAATGCAAGTGTGGTAAAAATTCAAGCAAGTTTCACAATGAATATATGCAAGCAATAAATGAAGGCAAGCAAAACTTTGCATGATAGTTTTTCTTTGAATAAACTAACATTTTTACTCAAAGGGCTTTTTGGTTCTTTTTTAGTTATGCAAGTCTCTTTCTTCCTTTATCATAAGAACAAGAAAAGGAAGAAGGTAAGAAAAGGAAGAAGGGTAAGAAAGGAATCCATAAAGACCCAAATTCATGAAAGGATTTGAACCATGTCAAAAACAATAAATGAGTTTCAGTAAATCATGCTTCAATTTTAACAAAGAGAAGTGAGGTAGAGTTCATGAGAAAGGATAAAAAAAGAGGTCCATGAATACAATTTGTTTCTCAATAAAATTCATAATAGTGAAATCTATGAAAGATGCATTTATCAAATAGTTCAATGGGTGAAGGGACTAAGTGTATCAAACATCATTACATGATGGAGCAAGGGTATGAAATAAACTTGATATGACATAAATTTATGAAAGCTCCATTCATGAAATACATAAAGATAGTCTGAAAAAAATAACAATTTATACATTCGGACATTTTAACATGTCTATTTCTCTTCTAATGAAATCAAATTGTTATTCATTTAAGGGTTTTGTAAAGATATCGGCCAATCGATATTTTGTATCAATGAATTCTAAAATTATATCATGATTATTAACATGATCTCGTATAAAATAATGCCTAATGTCAATATGTTTAGTTCTAGAGTGTTGAATAAGATTTTTTGTTAAACATATTGCACTTGTGTTATCACATTTTATGAGAATATTCTTAAGACAAATTCTATAATCTTTTAATGTGTTTTTCATCCATACGACTTGTGCACAACATGCACTAGCAACTATGCATTCAGCTTCGGTTGTAGATAGTGCAATCGAGTTTTATTTTTTGGAAGACTATGAGACAAGTGTATGAATTGACATGTTCCGAATATATGCTTTTTCTATCTAATTTATATCCACTGAAATTCGCATGAGCATAAGAAATTAACTCAAGGTTTTCATATTTTGGATACTATAATCCTAGATTAGTGGTTCCTTTAAGATATCTAAAGATTATTTTATCTGCTTTAAGATGAGATAGCTTAGGATTAGATTAAAACCTAGCATAAAGTCCTACGCTAAACATGATATCCGGTCTTATTGCGGTGAGGTATAGTAAACTATCTATCATACCTCTATAAGTTTTTTTATCAAAGTTTTCTCCACTTTCGTCAATGTCTAACTTAGTGGAGGTACTCATAGGAGTATTGATAGCCTTTGAGCTATCTATATTAAAACGTTTTAGCAAGTCTAATGTATATTTTATTTGACTAAGTATTATTACTAAGTTATTTGATTTGTAAGCCTAAAAAGAAGGTTAGTTCTCCCATCAAACTCATTTCAAATTCTAGACTCATACTCTTTACAAATGATTCGCATAAAGATTCATTAGTAGGCCCAAAAATGATATCATCAACATAAATTTAAATAATAAGAAAATTATTTTTAAAATTTTTAATAAATAATATGGTATCAACCTTGCCTTTAGAAAAATTATTTTGTATAAGAAAGGAGCTAAGTCTCTCGTACCAAGCCCTTGGGGCTTGTTTCAATCCATAGAGAGCTTTAGTCAATTTAAACATATGATTAGGAAAATTATCATTCTCAAATCCGAGAGGTTGTTCAACATAAACTTCTTCGAAAATAAAGCCATTAATAAAAGCACTTTTAACATTTATTTGAAATAACTTAAAATTATTACTACTAACATAGGCAAGGATCATCCTTATGACTTCTAATTATGCCATAGGAGTGAAGGTTTCTTCATAATCGATACCTTCTTCTTGGTTGAAACCCTTGGCCACTAATCTAGCCTTATTTCTAACCACGATACCAAATTCATCTTGCTTGTTTCTAAAGACTCATTTAGTACTAATAACTAAATGGTTATTTGGCCTTAGAACAAGCTTTCATATCTCATTTCTCTCAAATTGATTCAACTCTTCTTGTATTGTGATAACCCATGAATCATCTTTCAAGACTTCATCAATGCATTTAGGTTCAATTTGGGAGAGAAAAACGACATTGGAACAAAAATTCTTAAGAGAAGAATGAGTTTGAACCCCTTTTGTTGTGTCTCCTATCATTAGCTCATCAGGATGAGCATCTACATACTTCTATTCCTTGGGTAAGAATGTTTTGGAAGAAGATACATCCAAGTTGCTAGATGGAGAAAGGGTTTCATTTAAATTCAAAGCATCAAAATTAACATCATCATTAAGATAATTTTTCGTAACTTCGGAAACTTCATTAAAAACAACATAAATGGACTCTTCTATAACCAATGTTCTTTTGTTAAAAATACGAAAGGCCATAGAAATAAAAGAATAGCCAAGTAATATTCCTTCGTCGGATTTTGCATCAAACTTTCCTAAGGCATCTTTTTCATTCAAATAAAACATTTACAACCAAAAACTTTAAAATATGAAGCGTTGGGTTTTTTATTGTTCCACAACTCATAAGGAGTTTTGGAAAGTAATGGTCTTACTAGAACCCTATTCATGATATAGCATGTCGTATTTACGATTTGGCCCAAAAATATTTGGATAGGCTATGTTCGTTTAACATGGTTCTTATCATTTCTTGTAAGTTTCTATTTTTTCTTTTTACTATCCCATTTTGTTGAGGATTTCTCAGAGTAGAGAAATTGTAGTTGTATCCATTATATTCATAAAAGTATTGGAAATCACGGTTTTGAAATTCACCACCATGATCGCTTCAAATTGATGAAATCATAAAATCCTTTTCATTTTGAACAAGTTTACAAAACTTAGAGAAATACCTAAAGCAATCACTTTTGTGTGCCAAAAAGTAAGTCTATGTGTATCTACTATAATCATCCACGATAACAAAGGCGTATTTGCTACCCCCTAGGCTTGATGTAGCAATTGGTCCGAACAAGTCTATATTGATCAATTGCAATGGTCTAGAGGTGCTTATTTGATTCTTTGGTTTGAAACTATCTTTTATTTGTTTTCCTAGTTGATATGTATCACACACATTATCTTTAATGAACTTAATGTGAGGAATTCCTCTTACAAATTCTTTAGATGAGATTTGAGAGATTAGTTTAATGCTAGTATGACCTAATCTCCTATGCCAAAGCCAAGCATCATCATTTAAAACCGAAAGACACATTTCATTATAAAGATCATCAATGTTGATCGTGTATATATTATTTTGTTTTAGGACAATCATAGATATATTTTTGTGTGATTTTTCTATAATACAAGCATTCGATTCAAATCTAACAATATATCCTTTATCACATAATTGACTAACACTCAAAAGGTTATACTTTAAGCCATCAACCAACAACACATCTTCAATAAAAAGGTTGGATTTGTTATCTATGGTTCATTTACCAATGATTTTACCCTTATTGTTGTCTCCGAAGGTGACATATCCACTATCAAGGTACCATCTCTTGCTCTAGCTTGTAATGATACATTTTTCTACAAAAGAAAGATAATTTTTAGGTACCCATTTGACCTTAGGTGCCTTAAAAATCGATCTACATAGCTTATCATGTTGCATTGAGTCATTTGAGGTTCTTTTAGGAACTCAAATCAATATACGTGGACTGTATCTCTTAAGTGGATATTTATAGGCAACATGTCCGAGTTTGCAACAAAAGTTACATTTTGTGTGAGGTGATACATGCAAGGTAGGACCTTTAACAAGGTGGTCAGATTTTGGTGAGAGCTAGTCACAAATCCAATTCCGCCTCTCCTACGAACGTAACCCTTAATGGCAAGGATCATGTTCAAAGACTTGCTACCAATCTCAATTTTTTCTAAGATTGTCTTAAGTGACAAGTTTTCCTTTTGAGGCATTTCTAGTTCATCACATTTCATACATGGAGCTAAACTATTATTGTGCTCAACTTTTAATCTATCGAAATCATTAACAAGAGAAACATGTTCTTTTTTTAACAATTTATATTTTTTACTAATTAATTTATATTCATCAAATAAATCATGAAAATCATTTAATAATTCATCGAAGGATAAATCTGTATCAAATGAACTACTCACCTCATCTCCAATAGCTATTAGCGTATAGTGAGTAACTTGCTCGGTGTTGGTTGGCTCTTCTTCGGATGCACTTGAGTCATCCCAAGTTGCTTGGGGACATTCACTCTTGAAGTGTCCCGGCTTCTTGCATTCATAGCATATCACTTATTCTTTCTTGGGTTCAATTTTATTTTTAGTATTATTTTTAAATTTATTTATTTTTATGAATTTTTTGAACTTTCTTATAAAGAGTGTCAAGTCTTCATCAAAGTCCTTAACACTTGAATTTTCTTTCTAAGTGCTCTTCTTGAGTTCTCAGTGTCATATCCTTCCTGTTCTTTAGAAGGTTGTTTTCAAGCTCTTCATGAGCATTACAAGTCATCTCATAGGTCATTAGTGACCCGATTAATTCTTCAAGAGAAAAGTTATTTAAATTTTTGGCCTCTTGAATAACCGTGACTTTAGGGTCCCAACTCTTTGGAAGGGATCTTAAAATTTTATTAACAAGTTCAAAATCTAAGAAAACTTTACCAAGTCCTTTTAGACCATTGACGACATTTGTAAATCGGGTGTACATGTCTCCAATGGTCTCACTCTATTTCATCCGGAACAACTCATAAGTGTGCACTAAAAGATTAATTTTCGACTCCTTCACTCTACTAGTGCTTTCATGAGTCACTTCGAGTGTGTGTCAAATATCAAAAGCTATTTCACAAATAAATACACGATTGAACTTGTTTTTATCTAAAGCACAAAATAAGGCATTTATAGCCTTGGCGTTTAAAGCGAAAGTCTTCTTATCCAACTTATTCCAATTGTTCATTGGAAGAGAAGACTTTTGAAACCCATTTTCTGTAATATTCCATAATTCGAAATCCATTGAAATTAAGAAGATCCTCATTCTAGTCTTCCAATATTTGTAATCCGCCCCATTGAACATGGGCGGACATGTAATTGAATGGCCCTCTTGGTTCCCGACAAATGTCATCTCTCTTGGGTTTTAAACCAAATGAGAGTGAATCTTGCTCTGATACCAATTGTTAGGATCAAGAGCGACACTAAGAGGGGGGGTGAATTAGTACAACGAAAAATTCTCCGATTTCGTATAAAGTTCGTCTCGATTCAAATTGTTTCGGAAAGATGTTGAACTTGAAACTTTCGTAAGAATGTAAGGAGAAGCTCAAGGAGATTTGTAGTAAAGTAAATTACATAAAAGGAAAAGCAAACCAAAATTTAGAGTGGTTCGGTCAATGAGACCTACATCCACTTCGGATTCCTCCTCCGTCGAGGTCACCGGCGTCCACTAAAGGCCTTCCTTCAATAGGCGAAGACCAACCATCTTTTACAGCTCCTCCTTTTGACGAGTTTAGGAGACAACCCTTACAAGTCTCACTCCTCTTTCTTGGATGGTTACAAGGCCAAGAGAGGGAGGAGGAGAACTCTTCTCACTTTTACAACACTTTTCACACCTCAAACACTTAGAATTTTTCACACATATAATAGCACTTTGTTACCCTTTCATGCAAAAAAGGGTAGAGTATTTATAGGCCCCAATGGCTTCAAAAATGAAGTCAAAAAGTGTCTCATCTCATATTTCCGGGGTATTGACGATACCACCGTCATTACTGGGCAGTACTACCGCCTACAGTCTGACACTAGACGGTACCACCGCTAGCAACATTAACTGCCAACGATACCACCACCTATCTCCCAGGTAGTGCCAGCGCCGACCCTAGTAGTGCCACCGTTGGCTATATTTTCAGGGGCTAAATGGGCTGTTCAATCCGACCCAATTCAGCCCTGTTAAGGGTCTAGTTGGCACCTAATTAAGTTAATGAGATTACCTCACAATTCTAACTCAATCTACTATCTAACTACAATAACTAAAGCATAATCAAAACACTCTCCGATACGTCAATTACTCTTCCAATGAACTCTCGATAATGTTCCGACGGACTCCCGACAAGCTCCCGGAGTTTACGAGATCTTCTTGATGAGTTCCGACGAGCTTTTTTAGCAAACTCCTGGACTTCTCGGTTGGTTCCAGTAAAACTTCCGACGAATTCTTAAACTTCCAACGAGATCTCGATCTTAACTCCGACACAACACCTACTTTACGTGTTATTGCTATCGTTAATCATACACATTTTTCTTGACATATATATTAGATCAAACAATTAATAATTGATTTAATTATCACAATTTAGGATCATGCTCAGCCCAACAGGATAGATATCTCATGAGATGATTATGTTTCTACATGATAGAGAAGCAATCCACTTATTATAAATAAGAAATTACTCCATGTCAGCTAAATCACATGTATTTCAATCTAAATCTACATATTTACCGACTCCTACTTGCAGAAGGGCTACCGCACAAGCCAATTATTGTTCGGATACCACTGAGATCCAAGTCTTTTTTTTATTTAATTAAAGAGACCAGAAATTAAATCACCAGAAAGGTTTTAAAAAACAAATAATAAAATAAAATAAGTCTTGACAAAATAGAGGTTCCCAACTTCCTTGTAATGTAGCCAAGATCTCAGCAGTGTCCAACACCATATATTCTGCATATACAATTGATTGTACGTCCTGCTAATTTATAGAGACAAGCTTACCAAAACAAATAAACTGAACAACAACAACAACAACAAAATTTGTTCAACTCTAATCAGTTGTAGGTTCGGGCTCACCCATGGCAGGCCAAAGAAAAGGAGAAAGATCCACTAGTTACTCTGCCAAATTGATCTTATCTTCCCACACCAAAGAAATAACTACTCATACACATAATTTTGCTCGTCTGTTCTAATCTGATGATTGCTCTTGCTGTGGGAAATCCATCCTGAATCTCACATTGCTTTCATTAGATGAAAAAATAAAAAGGAATGCATCCAAAGAAAGTGTTTGCAATTTGCATAAAGCAGGGTGTAAATGATGGCAGATATTCTGCACGGTTTACTGCAATGCATCCATGGTCAGAGTCCAGTTTGATGATCAAAATAATGGCTACACAGGAGTGAAAGAAACAAATGGAGCCACCATCTTCCTCGGATGTAAATGAATACAGTTAAGAAACCAGCATCATCTCGTTCAACATCTTGAGATCCTTTCCCAGAGACTGCAGTGCATATTCAGTACCAGAGGTTCTGAGCTGTGGTACTTTAAGCAAGTTATGAGATAATACACAACCACTACCCAGTTTTGACTTCTCCGTTAACCATTCCTTCTGACGGAACCACACCAGTAACTGCTTTGTCAATGCTCTTTTTTTGTTTGTTGACAAACTGACCATCTCTAACAGGGTGAGCTAATTTCTTTATAGCCTTTTCCTTGCTTTTATCACTCAATTTTCCTTGAGCTGAAGTAGCTTCCTTAAGTGGAACTGTGATCTTTTTCTGAGAATTCTCACCTTGATCTACAATCTGTCCAGTTTCATCTTTTCTCAACGGCTTCTTCGCTGCAATTTTAACAAGATCATCTTGGGGAGGTATATTCTCTTTTATGGAATTACTTGTTTTTGGTTTTCCACTAGTGTCCAGGTCTCCATCAGGAAGCAGGGCTCGACGGCTTAATCGAAGTTGACCCTTTTCATTTATCTGGAATACAAGATATCATATAATAAATACAGAAAAGCAAATATTGAACAATTATTAATTAAGAAAAGAAATTTAAAAGACTAAACAGCCACTGGTTGACAATCTTTAACCTGTGGCAACACTAACTACCATGGTAAATTTTGTTGGACATGAGTAAACTACTCCAAGTAAGAGTGTGATCTGAGACATTTGTTTCACTGAAGTGAATAGTATGTTAGTAATGTGTGAGTTTGAGTTATGAGAATAACTACCATCATGGGACTATTATCTTAAATGGATTTCTCTCAAATTGCTTAAGACTCCAATCTAGTATAAGTCAATCCTATCCAATATGCCAATTTAAAATACCACGACTTCGAGTTCTGTTTATCACTAAAGACCTCTCTTTTAGTCAAGTTCCTTGTATTTTCAATAATCAACTATATTGTACCTTTTTGTTACTACTGCAATTTTTTTACTTTTTTTTTTCTTACTTCTGCAATATCAAGATTTAATATTTGAGAATCAAGATATTTTATCACGTATTGGAATAAATGAGTGATTTGGGGATTTAAAGATTCTTCATGAACTTGTCATGTTTGGTATTGTATTATATCATTTAAGTTAGTATCACCAATCAGCATGTCCCACATCGGTACGGTGAACAGGAACACAGGAAGGGAAGGCCAAATCTACATTAGGAGTGTCCATATCTTGAAAGGAACCTAATCTACAAGACATGGTCATGGTTTTTTCTTAGATGGATCTTTGGCCGTAATTGACTTTTGTAAAAAAACTTAGGTTAAAAAGTATTTAAATCTTTATTTATTATTTTTTAAAGATTTTTTTAGGACTTCCTCTACCACTGAATAATTTCACTAGGAAATCTTCTAACTGCTGCATCTACAAAAAAAATTTCTGCACCAAAACCCTGCCTCCTCCCTCAAAGACATCCGAAGCCATCTGCTTGTTGAACCAAGATGAAGGAATAGGAGAAGGTGACACTAGAGAACAGAAGCCATTAAACACCACATCTTGAGTCTTGAATGCAATAGCACATCCTTTGCCCCTCTCCTACCTCCTCAATTAAAGACAACTCACCCCAATAGAGGTGATGCCAGAAAACGGAACTGAACAGGAATGTCTTAACTTTTGCAAAATCAAAAGTTCTTTTTATTTATTTTCTTTCCTATTCCAATGGCACACTAGCTGTGCTAACTATCACATATTGAACTTAAATATGTTCTCCATGTTGCAATGTTTTTCTTACACCAGAAAAGAAAAAGAGAATCATTTATGTCATTAGAGGTGATTAATGTCTTCTCTTTGCTGATTAATGTGGTAACAGGTAAATATTTATCTTTGGCATTTGCTACTATGAATTTTGACTTCAGTTAGAACAATGCGATCCATCACATACAATGACTACCAAGAAAATCTGAGTTAGTTTTCATCATCAAATATTTGCCATTATGTAGGAGACAGACCTCTTCATGAACTAATGTAACCGATCAGTATGAATCCGTCTAAGCTTTCTGAAATATATTGATTTTTCCAAACATTCCGTTTTCTAAACATGACCCAGCACCTATTGGAGGTATGTCAATCAGGGTTGGATCTATACATGTTCATTGTCTGTTCTGTAAATATAAATTTAGCGGTCGAATTTACTCCACATGAACCTTTTTATGTTTGTGCATTTCAGATGTATCATATAGGAGTTTTTACATGCCATTAGATAGTAAAAAACAGTTTTCCTACTTTATTTTAGATTCAATACCTAATTTCACTTATACAATGGATCACTATTTCTTTCTTAGTTATTAGAAACTAATGTTGTACTAGTTTAAGATATGTCTCAAGGAGTAAACAATTATTAAATATGGTAAATCAAAAGCGTAAGTCCAAAGATAATGAAACAGCAACAGGAGAAATCAAGATGAGTGCATGTAAACAAGCAATTCACAAACAAACATTTTGTCAAGTTGTCCAGGTTATATGTCAGAAGGCTAACTTACCTCAATAAGTTTCACATCAACATGGTCTCCTACATTAACAACCTGAAAATAAGGTATCAAAACAATTAGTTCTTAGTGAACATGACACATAGTAGGACAAAGACTTTAGGTATACAATATATTGTTCTTACATCTTCAGCCTTTGCCAACCAAGTTGAACTAAGCTCACTGATATGACATAGACCCTATCAAAGTTTAAAAGAGAACTTATTACACATAGCAGTAAGTAGTTCATAAAGGTAAGAGAAAAGAGAGCCTCTAACACAAAAATATTGAATATGCATATTTTTCATCATAGTAGAATGACAGAAAATTAAATTCATTCTTTAAAAGTTGACATTACTTCATTTCAATTGTTTGTATTCATGAATAAAACACTTTGGCATGTTGAGAATATCAAGCACCCATATTCAATGAAGTACCAAAATATATAAAAAATGTATAAGCTTGTAGCAGAAGACAATACATCTAATAAGGTGCTAGTAAACCTGCACAAAGGCTTAAAAGTTTAAACAAACCTCCCGTCCTGGTGCAATTTCAACAAAAGCTCCATAAGGTGCTATTGACTTGATTTCACAGTTCCTGAGAAGTTCAATTAGAAGGAAAATGTGGGTGTCAGCTTTTGACCAAAACACTAAAATGATATCATGCATAAGAAAACACAAAATCCCCTCACTGACATAACCGTAATCAACAAGATTGAAGCAATGTGCTAGACAAAAATCCCTCAAATACAGTTGAAAAGTCTCTCTTAAGGAATGAAAGCCAATTCCATTCAACTCCTAATCAACTTCTAGGTTATCTGTTATAGTGACTGCATAAAATTAAATTTAATAAAACATGAATTGTTTGGATGGAAAAAGGGGACAACGGATGAAGATGGAAAATTGGTTAAAACCAAAAAATGCTACTGCTACAATGTGACAACCATGTCAAACAACTCCAGGTCTCTAGAATGGAAGATAGGCACATCTCCAGCTACTACACCAGCCACAAAAGTTTGTGCTTGCACAAGCATGGGCCTACAATAGCAAGCATGGCACACAGGTGTACAATGACAAGCTGGAACTTATAGCATGCTTGGAAGGGGGCTTGCTGATTCCTAATGCAAAGCTAGAATTAGATAAATGAACCATAAAAACATAATAATCATTTTTAGGATTATTATTTCTTCTTTCAATACCCCCCAATTGATTTAGTATTACATAAATCGAGTATCATTATGCTAAGAAACATGTCACAGCTAGTGGACTTGATGAAATCTTAGAGATGCATTTTATAATGGTTAAAGATATTATAATGCACATCTTGCACTGTAAAATAAAGAAAATCTGACAAATGATAAATCCTGTGTAACTACAGAAATAAAGGGATTAGCTGCTAGCATTTCATATGTTGTGT
This sequence comes from Musa acuminata AAA Group, assembly GCF_036884655.1. Classification (NCBI taxonomy): domain Eukaryota; kingdom Viridiplantae; phylum Streptophyta; class Magnoliopsida; order Zingiberales; family Musaceae; genus Musa; species Musa acuminata. Next base: position 17,946,745 of record NC_088333.1, read on the forward strand.
TAGAATTAATGGCTTTAGTTTAGACAATGATGGCAAAAGAAAAATTAAAAGATCATGCTGGACAAATTTAAAAGATATATAGATTCTAAAGAAAATCCTAAAAGAGATATTAGCATGATAAGATATAAGGTTGAAGATAATTTTTTTAATAAGTTAGGTTACTAAGAATTAAAAATATATATATTGAATTGCTAAGGCTAGGAAAAGAAAGTGCAAGAGTTTAGATAATATTAGATGGATTAAAGATAAAGTTCAAAAAATACAAAATTGAGAAATTATTTTATAAATTATTTAATGAATATTTCATATATAACTTAGCTTTAATGATAGATAATAATGGTATGATTCATAGATTTATTTATAAATTTAGAACTAATGATATAAAAGAAAAAAAACCTTAAAATCATCAAAATAGGTAGGAGTGTGGGACCTGATGTTATCTTTTTGAGGTTTGTAAAAGTTTAGAAGATACAACTTATTAAATAAAATTCTAAAATTTAGAAAAATACAATGAATGGACAAAGAACTTTTGTGTCAATTTTTAAAAATAAGGATATCATACAAAACTATTCTAATTACAAAGGAACTAAAATTGTGATTCATACTATGTAAATTAAAAGTAGGATAACAATTAAATTAAAAATCTTCAAAAATCAATTTGATTTTATGCTTGGAATATCAATAATAGAAACTATTTATTTATCAAGATAATAAACCAAAAATATAATAAAGATTTTACATATGATTTTTATTGATTTAAAGAAGGCCTATAATAAAGTTCCTAAATTTCAAAAAAGAAAGATGTATCCACTAATTATATTAATGTCATAAATGAAATGTTGATAATGTAGTCGGGAGTTTGTTTAGTGAGCTTTCCATAACATAGGACTATAACAAGAATCCATATTAAGTTCTTACTTTTTTCACGTTGATTATAAATGAATTTACTTGTCGGATAGTCCTCCTTGGTATATGTTATTTAAGTAATAATATTGCATTAGTTAATGAGAGTTTGAATGAAATTAATTTTGAACTTGAATTGTAGAGACAATCCTTAGAATTTAAAGATTTCATATATGATATGTAATCTTAATAATACTAGAAATATATAACAAGATATAGTTAAGTTGGATAGATAAAAAGTTCCATTAAGTTTTAGGTATCTTATTATTCAATAATATAGAGAGACTGATGAATAGAAAATGTGAGATTAGGAGACCTACAAATGTACAAATGTGTTAGGAGAAGTGATACGAGGAGAAATAGAGGAAGAATTAAAAAGACTTTAACAAAAACTATAAATAAAAATTTAAATACTCTTAATTTAACTATCTTAATAGTGACAAAACATCCATTTAGCTAACCTAATAGTTGAGACTTAATGGCTCTGTTGTTGTAGTTCATGATGTTATCATATCTTGCAAAAAAGAATGATGTTATCATAAGATCACAACATCAAATATGGATTATTAATGTCACAAGATACACATGGAAGAGTCATGAAGTAAATTCCATGACGGAATAATAATAAATAAACATAAGATAGTGTGTTTTTTAAGAAGCACCAAAGTGGCATAATCAATGTAAAACTGAGTATTAATATATGCCTAATAGAACAAATTAAATTTAAGCACGAAATGTGGTATCTTCTAACCAAGAATTTAAATATTGATCCACTAAAATGTCAGCCTGGTACAGCACAGTACCAGTGTAGTATGCCTACTGCCTGGTCTAACCAGAATAGACAATAAAAGATGTTACATGGACCAGTATCAGGCACTGGCTGGACGTGTAAAAACCAGTTGTTATGTACCGATCAACATATCGTTACTTGCTTTCAGCTAGAACATGGTATGGATTGTTGCCATGGAAGTTAGTCCAGTCTCAAAAGTCTGTTATATCTAGGCATTTAATGTTCAAAATACCTAATATCATATAAAGCTTAAAAGACACTCCACTAATAACATCTGACCTGTAAATATCACCAACGGTTGGAACCATTGTCAAATTGGCTATTATAGCTTTCGATTTCTCTAAACTTGACAAGTCCTTTGCAGTAATTTTAATCTGCAAGATGCAGTCATATCAAGTGAATCTGCGAAAGCAGAATGAAGATTAAAGAAAAAGTTCAGTCTGAATCCTTACTAGCCCATCATCTTGGGTATCAATAGCTTCAACTCCAGTCTCCTCGATGATGCTTTTAACCTTCTTCCCACCACTCCCAATAATTATATTGACTTTGTCAGGTTTAACCTGAAACATTATTTTCAATAAAGGGTATGTGACAGAGAATAATATATGCCACATGGTTCAAAACTGAGAATAGTACCCATGTATTACCTTCATAACATGAATCAATGGAGCATACTTAGAGAGTTGCTTTGATGGAGGTGGGGAGCTCTTCATCATTTCAGCTGAATGAATACAACAAAACAAGTCCACCTTAAAGTAACTATTAAGACAAAATGCACACTTAAAATTATAGCAAGTATACAAAATGGACAAAGAAACAAAATAGCAGCCAAGCTTACTATTAGCATTCTTTGCTAAATTGTCATAATAAATTTGTCGGTCATTCTTCCACTATTTAAGTACAATATAAATAACTAGAACACTTAGAGTTAAGAAATAGATCAATTTTCCATATGAATTACAACTAGAAACCATCATTTTGCAGATTTTTTTTTCAATTCACACTTTTGGGAGGAAAAATTAGTTCAAATATTAAATGTTAAAATTCCTAAAGGGGATGACCCAGTGAGGAGGCTCCCACTAATAGATGACATAGAGAGGACTAACATACACAGCTTTAAACATGCAAGCAAAGAGGTTATTTTTACAATTTAAACCGTTGCCATCTAGATTCCAAAGGAGAAACCTTATTAGTGGCACCAAGATGCACCCTCTAACATTTGGCTGAGATTGAGGATTATGTGAAAAGCTAGTATCTTAACTTCTTCAACAAAGCTGGCTTGCAGAACTGGACAATTCTTGTTGGTTGAAGTCAGATTTCTAAAGAAAACAATCCTTGCAAACAAAATCTAACTAAGAACTACACAAATATATGGTGTATACACACAATTTAACCTTTCTACCAGTATGGATTTCATTAGCCAGGGTACAATATTGACAAATTACAACTAGTCTCATGCTAAGGGATCCTATTATCCATGAGGGAGTCATAGTGGTAGTTTCAAACTTCTACTGATCAACAGCCAGCATGGTGATTCATAAAACCAACAAACCTTTCTCTTCTATTTGGTGGAGCATCATGTCAGACCAATACTGTATGGTTACATACTCCCTACTCAAACAGGTAGGAAGCTATCATGGATATTGTTCATCTGATCAACATGCCACAATTTCTACCAATATCATAAGACATACAAACAATATATGTTTCTAGGTTATGTAATGAGAAATAAGGCATGCATCAAGTTTTATGTTGGTAATTTGTTATTACCAAATTTTGTAATCTTAATCCCATGTAAATTTGAACTTGTATATATGATATTTTGATATATGCCGTGATCAACATTTTATATATGCTAACTTTATGGATTCTAAAAGTTTTACTCATATTTTTCCATGATATGACAAATAATATGTCACACAAAGATATAAAAATAAAATAAAATAAAATCTGAAGTAAACTATGCATAAAAGAGGAAGGATCAATCAAATATTGAAAACAACTGATCCGATTAGGAGTTGGTTAGAAGTAGGAGTCTTGAGTAGGAGTCCTATTAGGAGTTAGGGTTTAGAAACCCTATAAATAGCCATGTATTCCTCCTCTTTTGACAAGCAATAGATGAATCTTTTCTGCAGCCTTTGAGCAACAACTTGGAGGGAGGAACCTCTATAGAGTTCCAAGGAGGCCGATCCCCTAAAGAGATCAACCCCAAGTTTAGAATCTGCAAGGGTTCTAACACCTAGTATCAGAGCAGCGTTCTTGGCGTCTTGCTGTCCTTCCACAGCCATCCATCAACCCTCCACAACCGCCCAAAGCAATTAGCACAATTTCTTAAGAGATCGTTGCCAAATTCCGCCGTCATCTCCACCACCAAGGATCATCCTTTGATCTCCTCGTGAATTGCAACAGGTTCTGGTTTTCTACCTTACTGCTGCTGCAATTTAGTTATCCATATTTGAAAATCCCAAAAAAATTATTCCTATATTGCTTCATAAACTTTTCGTCATAAAGTTTTCATCTCTACGATGAAAGATACATTGCAGAATTCCAACCGTATAGCACCGTCTGTTTGATCTTGATACTACATTGTTTCTATCCAAATCTCTACGAAATTTTTATAATAGCTTTGACACTTCCTAACAGTGTATTTCCCTTTGGTTTCATCAAAAAATTCTCAATATAAACCACTGATCTTTTACATCCAATTTGTTATACTTAAAAATCTGTGCTGCAGAAAATTTCAGCCGCATATTGTTGCCTTAACCCATCTATTTGCAATCTTTTTTTAATGAAATTTCTTATACACTTCATAGATCATCTTGGGTTCTATCTAAGATTGATCTATTAAGAAATTCATCTCTAAAAACGATTTTGTGTTGCTGCAAATTTTTGTCGTAACCCGCTGAAATTTTTCGACGAGAATTCTGCAATCGCAACTTACACAAATTTCCTTGCTATTATATTGCCGAAATTTTCTTGATTAAATTAGATATCCTTGCTGTCATATAAATTGTGATTTTGCTATCAATTCCCTCCTCAATTCTCTCAAGTTTTTGGTGGAAATTACGTCGAGAAACCATTGTTTCTTCGACGACAATTCTACTCTTACAAGACAGCACGTACTTGCTGCAACTTCCACTTATTTCTATCAAACATTTGCTACCATCTACCACAGATCCAAAACTTTCATTTACAGTCCTAAAACTCCACCAAACCACACCCTCAAACTGCACCCAAAATAGCCACAAAACAAGCCTAAACCGTAGCCTACATCCACCAATCTACCAACCCTTTCGACCATCACCTCTCTCAACCAATACATGCCTTTAACCCAACAACAAAAGAGAGATCTTAACATCACAGATTTGGCGGCATATACTATGGCATCTGAGGAGGTAATCAATGCTAAATTCGAAGCCTTCGAGGCACAAATGGAGAATAAGATTCGGACGCTCTTTACCGAACTCAGATTGGGCCGACCACTAAGCCCGAAGAAATCACATCAAGGAGAAGTTAAAACGCGACAACTGTATACGCTTATGGCAGCCATCTCTTTTGCACGACATCAAGAGGAGCAATTGAACCATGAAGCTCGGAGGACTAGGGTCGCTCCTCAACCAGCAATATTGAAGTCCTTAGCCCCCCCTACTGTCGACCGAGTCCCTACATCAAAGAGGTTAACAAGAGAAGAGCTTCGGGAGCGATATGCGAAGGGGTTATGTTGGCATTGCGACAAGTCGTGGAGCCGCGAGCATCGCTGTAAAAAAGGCAGACTTCTTATGATTGAACTAGTAAAAGAAGAGGTTATTGAACATCTAGAAAAGAGCCTTGAACATGAAGAAGAAGATATAGAAGAAGAGCCACAGCCGACCGACATTACGGTACGCGCACTAGCCGGCTACTCAAACCCGCAAATGATGAAAGTTGGAGGCCTTCTCAAACAACAGCCGATCACTGTTCTCATCGACACGGGCAGCACTAATAACTTCCTGAATAGTAAGGTTGCTGCTCGGATGACACTGCATATTGAAGGCTGCAGCAAGTTCGATGTAAAGGTTGTCGACTACAGAATCCTAAAGTGCGACCAAAGATGCCCGCAGGTGAAACTATTACTACAAGACCAAGAAATTATCACCGATTTCTTCCTCCTACCAATCGATGACTATGAGACCATGTTTGGCATAGAATGGTTGACTACACTAGGTGATGTCTCTTGGAACTTTTCTAAATTAATTATGAAATTCTACTGTAAGGGCAAACAGATCATCCTACGCGGGAAGCGCGGAAGCAACGTAACCACCGTTTTGACCCAATGAATGGAGAAAGTTTTGCACAAGGTAAATGGTGGCTTTTTGATGCATCTCCAGCTGCAACTAGAAGAGAAGAAAATAGAAATTGAAGATCAAAATCTTGCCCAATTGCTTACTGAATTTGCCGATATATTTGATGAACTGCGCGGTCTTCCTCCTTCTCGGCAATATGATCATCGAATTCCAATCCTTCCGGGCAAGCCACCAGCGAACACTCGACCGTACCAATATCCTCACCTCCAGAAAGATGAAATCGAAAAGATCGTAAAGGAGATGCTTGAAACAGGGGTGATTCGGCCAAGTTGCAGCCCCTATTCCTCACCGATGCTACTTGTACGCAAGAAGGACGGAACTTGACGGATGTGCATCGACTACCGAGCTTTAAATAGCATCACTGTCAAGGACAAGTACCCAATACCAGTGGTGGATGAACTTCTTGATGAATTGAAAGGAGCTCGAGTCTTCACGAAGTTGGACCTCCGATCCGGTTACCACCAAATTCGGGTATGTGACGATGACATTCCAAAAACTGCATTTCGCACACATGATGGCCATTATGAATTCTTGGTAATGCCTTTTGGACTCACTAATGCTCCTTCAACCTTTCAAAGTCTCATGAACGATATTTTTCGGAGCTTTCTTCATAAATTTATGTTGGTATTTTTCGATGATATTCTCGTTTACAGCCCTTCTCTTGAGACTCACTTTCAGCATTTACGGATTGTTTTGACGATCCTTCGGGAGAATACTCTTTTTGTTAAGCAACCAAAATGCAGCTTTCTCCAGCAAAAAGTAGAGTACCTTGGGCATATAATATCAAAAGGAGTGGCGGTAGACCCAACAAAAATTGAGGCAATACAAGGCTGGCCGAAACCTACAAACATGAAATTACTGCGCGGGTTCCTTGGACTAACAGGCTACTACCGAAAATTTGTTAAAGACTATGGGAAGATCAATGCACCACTTACTTTCTTACTGGAAAAAGATGTCTTCCAATGGTTAGATAGAGCCTCCGCTGCCTTCGACAAACTTAAGGCAGCCATGACGACGACGCCGATGCTAACACTACCAGATTTCAACCGACCCTTCATTATTGAGGCCGACGCATCTAGAGTCGGAATTAGTGCCATTCTCATGCAAGATGGTCGACCACTCGCATACACTAGCAAGTCATTATCTCCCTTCCATCAAAATAAGTCAACATATGATAAGGAGATGCTCGCCATTGTGCGCGCAGCAACGAGGTGGAGACCCTACTTGATTGGTCGACGATTTCAAATTAAAACCGACCATAAAAACCTCAAGTACTTTTTGGAGCAAAATATATCATCCCCTGAGTAGCAAAAATAGGTAACAAAACTTCTTGGATTTGATTATGAAATAACTTACAAAAAAGGGAAAGAGAATGTTCTTGCAGATGCGCTTTCGCAGCTACCCGAGCAAGCTAAAGTTTCGGCCATTTCACTTCCGACCAGCGACTTCCTTGAGGATATTAAGATGGAATGGCAGGAAGATTCAGAGACTAGTAAGATTATAAAAAAATTGGAGGAAGCACCAAGCTCTATGGCTCATTACAATAGGGACTCAAAAGAATTACACTATAAGGGACGCATTGTACTTATGATAAATTCTACTTGCATTTTCACAAGCATATTTTAGACAAAGTTATTTCATATACAGGGTACTAAATTGAAAAGGAGTACGACATATCACCCACAAATCAACGGCCAGGCAAAAGTTGTAAATAGGTGCTTTGAGACAGCCCAAAGCCACCCACCAAATATGACTATCCAAGGAGAACTCCAGACCCAGCCAAGTGCCATTATTGATCGACAGATCGTGACTTGACAACGACGACCCACTACTAAAGTGCTAATACAGTTGGTGAACCTACCAACAGAAGATGCCACTTGGGAGAACTATGATGACTTGAAGATCAAATTCCCAAAATTCATGAATCGTCAGCCTCGAGGATAAGGCTGATTTGAAAAGGGCGGGTCTGTTAGGACTCTAGCTAGAAGAGTCCTAATTGAGAGAGACATTCATGTAAAACCTACCTAAGCCAACCCCTATTAAAGAGGTGAAGAGGTCGGCTAGGGTTAGGAGGTTGTTTCTTAGAGATGAATTAGGAGTTGTAAAGGAATATGAGTCTTGAGTAGAAGTCCTATTAGGAGTTGGTTAGAAGTAGGAGTCTTGAGTAGGAGTCCTATTAGGAGTTAGGGTTTACAAACCATATAAATAGTCATGTATTCCTCCTCTTTTGATAAGCAATAGATGAATATTTTCTGCAGCCTTTGAGCAGCAACTTGGAGGGAGGAACCCCTATAGAGTTCCAAGGAGGCCGATCCCCTAAAGAGATCAACCCCAAGTTTAGAATCTGCAAGGGTTCTAACAGTCACACATGGTACGGGTGGGCATCAGTACTGTACGGTCTATTGACTGATACCAGTATTGCACTAGTATTTGAATCATTGCTTTGAATTATGAAAACCTTATGATGCCAATGGTACCACAACAGATTTGTTAATGAAATTGTGAAAAAGATGCATATTTGTAATGTGTAATAATCATGGATAATATGAAATAAACTTTAACTTTACATATTATAGTTTGGTTATGGCAACAGCAAAACAGAACATTTGATAAGGAATGTAGTGCAGTATCATAACACAGAAAAGTGTGAATTAGAGGCTTACCTAAAACATGTTTCCGTCCATCTCTTGCTTGAACAAGTGCTTGTTGCATTACAGGCAAGGTAATCCCTCCAACCTACATAGCATAAGAAAAAAAAAAGAACTCAATAGTAACTACATGAAGACTCACTTTGGGTCTATTAAAAGTCCTAAAACTAGACTACTCCCAACTAGGCATAATACAGGATAGGTGTGTGAAGTAAAAAATAAGTTGTCAATTATGCTCTTCGGACAATCAACAACCTTGATATCCATTTGAAATGCAGTTATACCATTTTCATCACCCGCAACCTGCAAAGTTAGCTTACAGTTATCTTTCATTGGACATAGAAAGATATTTAAATAAAGGACAACATAATGATTTGGATGAGATAAAAAGAAAAGAGAACCTTAAGATCCATATCTCCAGAAGCATCTTCAGATCCACTAATATCAGAGAGAATTAGTGGGGTCCCATCCCCTCCAAATTCTTTTGTATCCAAGACCATACCCATTGCTATCCCAGCAACAGAGTTCTTAATAGGAACTCCAGCATCTAAAAGTGCCAAGCAACCACCACAGACAGATGCCATACTGGTAATTATTTGAGAGATTCACAGGTTTCAGATACATTATAGAATCTTAACTAAAGTAATTGATTTTGACAAGAAGATTTAGAAATTACAAATCTAAACAGCTAGAGCTTCAATAAAAAAGTCAACAGTCTTCCATCCCAAAAAGATTCAAAAAATAAATTGACTTGTCAGAAATCACCTCGACGAGCCATTACTTTCAGTTATGGTGCTCTCAACACGAATGGTATAAGGAAACTCCTCATCAGAAGGCAAAATAGGTTCAAGTGCACGTTCTGCAAGCATCCCATGACCAATCTCCCTCCGACTGGGTGCTCCCATCCGCCGAACTTCACCAACACATGATGGTGGAAATGAATACTGCAATCATGATCCACAAACTGTCAAACAAAGGTTGAACTGAGATGTCAAGTGTGAAGTTCATACTATGAACTAATCTCATTTAGAACTGACAATACAAGTAAATTATTAAATGTAAACATTACTAATCTTATAATTATTCAACTTTGTTGGATTCATGCTTGTCCATTTTTTCATGATTAGATTCTGAGGCAAAAGGAGCACCGAGGTTCACCATGTAGAAATGAATCTCTTTTAAAAGTTAATACCATGAATATAAGTAATATAATATGCTGCCTAGAATCAATGAAAGGGAGCAGCACCTAGAACCCTTCTTGTGAACTTTGGCTTGGGAACTTGGCACACTATATATCCAGATATCGGAGAAGCACTTGGAAACACTAAAGGGGGTATCATTGTGACGCACATAATTTATAGAATGTTTATTCAGTCAGTTAAATATACACATCTTAACTGGGTTCTTTTTTTCTAAAAACAAAAAGAAAACTACATAAGACAAAGGCACAAGTATATATTTAGTTTTTCTGTGTTTCAAAGACCACCTTTTTCAATTGAGACCTATCATCTCTTCCAAAAGATCTTACACCGTCGACCAAGAAAACAAGGAAGCAGAGGAGCTTCACCCAAGATTCCACACAGCACATTGTGGACAACAGCTATCCACTGTCACAGTGACCAACCTATCCCCAGCCTCTCACAACAATGTTTATTTGTTTTTACTTTTCTCAATACAACCACTGATGTACCCGTAGGATATAGAATGTCATGCAGAACCAGTATATTTAAAAGCTAGCTGCTAGACAGCACATGTTGGACAATGATATAGAAGACAGGAGATGAAATGTTGCATGCAACTGATAGGTCCTTCTATAATCATTTCTCAAATAAGTGGTCTAAAATCATTACTCAACATTATTACAACAGCAACAACAAAGCCGAATATCCCAATAACTTAGGGTTGGTAACATGGATCTTTTACTGACATTGAGATATGTAAAAAATCATATGTTTAATTAAGTTTAGAGTGCTTAAATCTTTATTTATAGTTTCTATTAAAATTTTTTTAGGTCTTCCTTTGTCTCTCCCAATGTTTTTAAAAACACTAGGTGTCAAAAGGTGCCAAGGTCCCAAAATACCCAAGGCACTAGGCGCTCGCCTAGGCGCCCACCTGAGCGAAATGAGACACTCCTGAATATTATAATTAAAATAATAAGCGGCTAAATAGAAATATGCTAAACAAGTTTATGGAGACCTACGTTAGAATTAAATTGCTCCAAAAGCATATTGTTAACCAGGAATGTTTTGTTGCTCTAAGACATCATTAAGTAAAAGCAAAGGGAGTTTCATGTACAAATCAAAGTGCATATTGCCCATGGTGTTGTAGATACAACAAATATTTTAAACTACTCCAAACAAGTTGTTGCTCGTCCATTCGCAATTTAATTAACAAGAAGGTGGGGAAAGCAAAGAGCGAAGGATGAAACTATAGCTATGAACGGACGAAGCTGCTGCGGCGAACGAAGGTAGTAGACAACGTTGTCAACAGTGACGAATGGAGCTGCAGCATTGGATGGAGCATGCGAAGGTGCCAAATGAAGGCGATAGAAGAGGTTGTCGTCAACGGCGGATAGAGCTACTACAACAATAGACAGACTATAGCGGCAGATAAGGTTTAGGGTTTAGACGAGCTGTAATGGCGGACAAGTAGCAGCGGCGAATGAGATTGGACAAGGTTGCCGACGATGGCAGGTAGAGCGAACGAAGGCGACAGATGTAAGGTTTCATTTGACTTTTTGTTTTCTTTTAGTTAGTTCAATTGAACCAACTTCTAAGTCCAATTAAACCAAAGTTTGAACCAAACCAAATTTAGTTCGGGCGCTCACTTGAGGCGCCCGACAAATGGGCTCAAGCGAGCACCCGAGTAGTGCTTCATTGAAGCGCTACGCTTAGGGGTTTTACAAGGTGCTCGAGCCTTGCCTCGCTTGAGCGCCTTTTGAAAACACTGACCTCTCCTCGTACCGCTAACATTAATTATTTCACCTCTTCCGACCATCGCATCTGAAGGTAAACACATGCCAATACCATCTTAAACGATTTTCTCTCATCTTATCCTCTATCGAAGTAATACCTAGTTCTTCACAAATAAAAGTATTTCTTTTCTTATCTTTCCTAATAACTCCACACATCCATCTCAACATTACTCAGCATAATTAAACCTAAAAAACAGTAGCACTTATTTTGCTTAAATAAGAACAATGGCCTACTAGCATGCTTAATAATCAAAGTCGCAAAACAGTTTCAGTTAAACCCATGGTTTGCCTTACCGATCCGTACCGTTGTACTAATCGACCGTCGGTATGGTACGTACCGAACTATACCGATGTACCAACACATGATACGATGGAATGCACTGATAAACCGATATGAAATACCCATATCAGGTGGTACATTGTGGTACGACAAACCTTGATTAAACCAACAAAAGAATTCATACTTCACCCAAATGTAAAAGAGATTTTAACTGCAATACTAGCATATGGAACATAAGACATACCTGAAGATAAAATCTCTTTAATTCTTCTGTATCCACAAGATTGTCTATCCTTTGTGCCATTTGTTTATCTCCAAGAGTAACCACCGCAAGTGACTAGAAATTCAGATAATATGATGTTAAGAGTTAAAATCATCTACCTTATGTGCATTCTATTGAAAATTTAAGAACATCTAAACATTAACTTTTCATAAAAATTATTTTTGCAATCACATTAACTTAGTTTTATCTTACAAATGAACATAAAAGTTCAATAATATTTTTTAATAAAGAGAGGGTCTGAACAAACAGATTTCATTACTTATGGTAAAGAAGATCTAGCATTAAAAAAACAAAAAAAATAGAATGTATTATTTCAATATACTCAAAGCTTTGAAAAAATTAATAAATCACGTATTTTTCAAGAAAGAAAAGAAACAAGAAAAAAGAAAACCAACATGCTAAGCTAACATTTGCGCTCACACAGTACATCACCAGGGTCCAACTTGAAATCAACAGTTACTAACTGGAAATTACATAGTAAAATAAGGCTTTCAATAGCATTTAGAACCAAAAAGCCAACTCGTTAGGATAGTATCACAAAAAGGCTTTCAATAGCTTATATAGCCAACTCGTTAGGGACAACAAGTGCAGATATCACCAGATGTCATATTACCGCAAAGAGCAAACCACAACTAGGCACTTCAGCGAACCTGTGTTTCTCCACGAGTGAACAGAGCACTTCCATGTGCTCTCGGAAGTAATCTACACTGTGAGTTAATTGGACGAATTTCTGAAGGGCTTCGACCGTCACTGCGTTTTCCACCCTGTGATAGTCAAATTTAGTACAAATTGGAACATAAAAGAAGATGACATCACAGTATGTGACATTCATGTTTAGCCTTTCTAGGTGCCCCCGCAGATGACAGGTACAAACAACTTGATTCCTCAATTAATCTTGCTATACTAGGTCACAGTATGACAATTTTGAAGGAAAGAAGTGGGGTCACATTAATTACATGGAGCCTGAGAAAAAGATATACCTAACAAGTATATTATAATGAGCATAATGAACACAAATTTGAAAGCATAATTAGGTCTGGGGAAACAAGACAACAATCTGGATTACAAGTGAAATGCCTTCACAAGGATAAAACCAGAACAGACCTAATCACAAACTTAAAATGCATATCTGGTAAAATAAAAGAATGCTATCACCAAAAGCATAATTATATAGTTAAAAGGACATTCACCAGCAAATTATTAGCCAAAACGCTTGTTGAACACAAATATTGCTTTCAAATCTATTGTCCAATTATGCATTCATCATTATGATAAACCTTTACCCAAAATGGTTATGCATTCTTAATAAGCAAATAGAATCAGTGGTTTACCAACCAAGCACAAAGAAAAATAATAGCCTTCAAAAATATTTGCTTCATTGTCTCCACCCTCTCAGATTTCAAAATATGGCTCATAATTTAGATTCCCAAATAATCTGCTCAGTTCTTAAATGTCTCTTCATTTTAAAATATTGGCATTTGAAATGGTTTTTAAATATTAGTCGAAACAACACAGTTTGCCAAGTTAATCTTGCTCCCAAATTTTCTATGATCCAATAAATATACTACATTGACCTATTCAATCATTTTTATGATAATCTTTACTTCATTTATCCTAATTTTTCTTACAATTTTATAATCTTGATATTAATATCTTATCTTGAAGTTCCAAAAGCAATAATCTTTCAGAATTCATTGCATCAATGTATAACTACTGCAACCACTAATATTGATCACCATTCATTAACATCGCCCTGATTTCCACTATTTCTCTCTTTATGGCTTTCAGTTACTTAAATTGAAAAGGCAGTCACTCCAACACCACTCTGGTCCCCAAACTTCAAAGGTATCCTAGTCTTATAAATGAGATATCATAATTACTAAGACTCCACCAAAAATAACAAAAGCTAACAGAAAGCCTGTTAAAAACCATAGATCAAGATTGGGCATCTGCCTCATCAACAAATGATAAACACAATATAATAGATGCAACAAGTTATTGTCCAATTATCATGTCCATCAAATCATGCACTTTTATGCATGGTATACAATTTCGAATGGTACCGCCTGGTACGGGCGGTACATACCAATCCGACGGCATACCGGTATGCGGACCGCCCGGTACCAAACTGTCACGACCTTAGCTGGTTTTGCCTAAGGCGTGCGGCACCCTCGCGCGTCCGTCCGCAAAGGTCAGCCTCCCCGAAGCCTCCCATTGTCCCTTAGGACCAACAAAAGAGAGAACGGGTTAAAGAGAACGCCTCAATCGGGATCCACAAGCAAACATGTCCGAAAAACACTTCATAGACAATGCAAATTACAAACAGACTTTACAAGCTCTGAATAGTTGCACAACAAAGGGTAAAATGGTCCATTACAGACCGAAAAGCTCTCGAATGTGTCCACATGACACAACCTTTATTTACAAGCCTAAAGAGGCCACCAACCCAACTAAAATGGGACTTATAAGCCTTCGGCCGCCCCTCTACCTGCTATACAAGGCATGAACATGCCAAAAGACAACGGACAGACATAGCATTACATCCAACATCTTGTTTAGAAGTTTGTCCGTTACATTCTCCCCCACTTATCCCTTCGACGTCCTCGTCGAAGCCTTTGTGAACACTGCAACTCTTCGCCTTTGCTGAGTCTTCAATCTTCTGCTCCAGCTGCAATGCGCCTCCTGGCTCTCAGCTGCTCTCCGCTGCTGTTTCTGAGTAGTCGAACCTTTGATCCGCCATGCTGCTTCAACTCGCCAATGACTCTGACTCTATTGGGGGGATTGGCTGAGTTGTGTTGATCCTTGTCGATTCTTGCGGATCCACCAAATGAAAGAAAAGACCATCTTTTCTGCGCCAGTCTCGAAAAATTTCCACATGCTGCTTGAACTGGGTGGATGCTTGTTGGAGCTTTAACGAGCATCGCCTCGCAAACTTCTGAAGTTTTGGGTCCTTCCTCCACAAAATTTGCTCATTGACTCTTCTTTCAGTTAGTTGTCACATCCAAGTAAGTTCGCATCACTTCCGCTTTCGATTGGCATTTCGTTGGGAAATGAAGCGGACGATCTACTCTCAGTAGCACTGATCACCGTTGGTGAGGATTTGACAACTATTGTCTTCCATTATCTTCGAAGGGTCTTTGAACTTGTGCAGAGCTCCTCTGCTGGATAGATAAGAGAACTGGGGTACTCGGTTTCGCCCATTCTCTTAAGAGTTGAGAAGGCACAGGTTACTTTGACTTCGCCCGCCTCCTCGAGGTTGTACTTCATGCATCGAGCTGGTTACTGGTCTTCGCCTGCTCTTTGCTCACACTTCTGAAGCACTTGAAGTGTTTGCACTCCTTGCGTTGAGTTGGCTACTGTGATTCACCTTCTCAATGCCATCGAACTTCTGGAATGCGGGAAGTTTTCACCCCAACTTGGAGTAATTCTCTGATAGATGAGGTCGCCTCTGGGATTGTACCGTCTTCTCCATCAACCCTGCCGCCTACTCCACTGAGTAGCAAAGGTACAGCACCGTGTACTGCCTGCTTCGTTCCTTGGTCGTGCACTCTTGCGTGACCCGAAGTCCTTCACTTACGGCTATCTTGATGAGAACTTGTTGACACCGGTCTTACGAAGTTTCTTGGCCTCTGCCCTTCAGCCTTGTCTCGGTACTTGGAGATTGCCTCTGCATGCTCCACCTCCTCGGCCCCTTTCACGACCAAGCGCTCTCCCTCCATGAGAGCAAGAGATCAATGACTTGCACGGAAGTCCCGCCTCTGCGGTACCATGGCGCTGCCATGCCCATGGCCCTACTATCCGTCGCCTCGCCTCTGTATCCCTTTTCTTCACAATCAGTAGAGATGTCTCCGTGGCACTCCTCTGAGTCCACCTCCATTCTAACTGATGCTTGATTTTGGGTAGCTAAGTCCCTCTGGACTCGTCGTCGCTTCCTCGCCCCTTTCGACCCCCTGCTTCAACACCTTTGTGTTCTCCAAGCAGTCTGTTTGGTCGATGGAAAGACAGACTGCAACTCCCATGCATGGCCTCTGCCATCACGTTGTAGAGTTTGCACCGATTCTGTTCTCCTTAGCTTCCTTGGTAGCAACGTTCGCTTACTCGACCTTGTCCTCTGACTTGTCGGGCTCCCTTAAGCGAATATGAGCTCTGGAGCAGTCCAACTCTCCAGCTGCTTCGATCATACCTCTGTATGATCAAGTCCCTCCCATGGAACTCACTGGTAATTGTATTCGAACTTTTCCCTTGGTGGAACCCAGCCCCCATATGCTGATGACCAAGGCTTTCATCCGATGCAAAATTCGATGCACGCCCAGAAGACCCGCCTCTGAGGTACCATGGCCTTCACTCCTTGAATCCATAGCCCTTCTTGCCGTCGTGTTGTTCATCGAAGTGGAGCTTCCAGTAACTCCCGATCATACCTCCATATGATCTCATCCCTCACGGGACAATGTCGTGTGCGTCGCATTGCCACAAACTGTTCCACCACGATCCGCTGCACCATGTCGCCTCCTGGTGACATCTCCATTGCATTCTGATCCTTGTGGAATAAACTCGAATTGTGAACCCTCCAAGTGTGGCCTCTGCCAATACATCGCAGGGTCTCCTCCACTTTCGAATTTGTTCGCTCCTCTGGCAATCGACCTTCATCCACCCACTCCTGGGTCACACCTAGATGAAGCACCGCTCTAGGACAGTCCGTCGCCTAATAGCTCTCGAAGTCCACCGACTTCACTGTAATCTGTGCACCATTGTCTGGATCCTGGGCCTCTGCCCCTACCAGCACAATCTCCGCTGCGCACTGCTTCCTTCATAGCAACTCAAATGGCAACACTGTGGCATATTCTTCAAGAGTACCCGCCTCTGCGTCCTCTTGCCCCGTGCTAAGGCCTTCTGAACCCAACTTCGCCTCCGCAAGTTGAGTCGCCTTAGTTCCTCCATCAAATGCTCTCCCGAGTTAAGGTGTATGTGCCGCGAAGCTCCCTTCGTCTTTGGCACCATACAAGATGAGTCCGCTCCGTCAGGATGAAGGACCCATGGAACAACATGATCCTACCCTTGCCTCTGCAAGAGTTCATGTCTTTGACCTCTGTCTAAGGAAAGCACTGTGCTTCTGCTCCATGTTCCAACTTCTCTGCTGGCTCCCTTCATGCGGCTTGGGTACTTCGCCAAGTTACACCCAAGTTGCTCCGCTCCTCGTTCTTGCATTGAGTCGATGGTGGCCCTCGCGCCCACCATTCCACGGGTCAACCCTCCCTTGAGTCCGATCTCCATATCGACTCTAAGTGTGCCTTCATTTAAGTTGCTTCAGGTCGCTCCCCCACTTGATCTCGCAATGCATCCACCAATGCATTCTCTCGAGCGAGATCATGCGACAACTCCTCGCCGCTTGCTCAGTCCATCGAGCTTCGTGAAGTTGTTGTTTGTGAGGTACTCCTCCTCAACATGTGAAGTCCGTTTCACATGATTCTTCCTCTGGAGTGCCGAGACTTATCCCTCCTAGATAACTGTCCCGTTGGAGCAACATCTCTCTTCGTTTTCGGAGAACACCATCCCCTTGGACTACTCCGATCTGCTGAACAAACTGTGCATTGTTCTACCTCCTGCAGACGCACTTGCTAGATTGCGTCTCCACGTCAATACAACCACCGCTGCACCCCTCAAGGCCTAGCAACATGCTGAACTCGTTGCACATTTCAGCCTCCTCCGGACGTATCCTTCGCCTGCCGAAGAGAAAGTTTCAATGCTCCATGGCGCCGAGTCTCGATCGCCTTGGGATGGCCACGAACATTCCATCGTCCGCATACAAGCCCATGCATGAGTACCAAATTCTTCGAGTTAGCAATTCCCCTCACCTCTGTGAGCTTTGCATAACTCTTTTGGTCGTTGAGCAACTCATTCCACCTTGGATGGTCTTATTCTTGCCAAGCGCCTCGCCTGCCTATAGCACCATCAAGTATAGTTGTCAACGTTGAGCCGTAGCTCAAACTCAGCCATCCCAACCTTTGTGCGCTCCAAATTCTTCCAAGCTTGCCTGTTCTCGTGGTGCCTCTCGCGCGAAGGGTTGGCCATTCCTCTGAATGCCAATATCAGATGCTCGCTCCTCTGAGCGACTCTTTTCCCTACATCTCCATGCCCGTTTTCCCTCAAACGGTCGCGCGTGTGCTGACTGCCCTCAACGCAGCCCCGCTAGGTCCCCCACGTTTGCATGTCAAGTGTTTCTATGAGTGCTTGTCCCGCTCTGATACCATATTGTCACGACCTTAGCTGGTTTTGCCTAAGGCGTGCGGCACCCTCGCGCGTCCGTCCGCAAAGGTCAGCCTCCCCGAAGCCTCCCATTGTCCCTTAGGACCAACAAAAGAGAGAACGGGTTAAAGAGAACGCCTCAATCGGGATCCACAAGCAAACATGTCCGAAAAACACTTCATAGACAATGCAAATTACAAACAGACTTTACAAGCTCTGAATAGTTGCACAACAAAGGGTAAAATGGTCCATTACAGACCGAAAAGCTCTCGAATGTGTCCACATGACACAACCTTTATTTACAAGCCTAAAGAGGCCACCAACCCAACTAAAATGGGACTTATAAGCCTTCGGCCGCCCCTCTACCTGCTATACAAGGCATGAACATGCCAAAAGACAACGGACAGACATAGCATTACATCCAACATCTTGTTTAGAAGTTTGTCCGTTACAAAACGGACCGTGCTACAGTAGAGGAAGAAATATTTAAAATCGTTCGGTACGCCCTGATGTACCGCTCGGTATGCTAGTATCGTACCGTACCGAGCCAACCTCGAAACACCGGTACGGTACGGTATTGCATACCTTGCTTTTATGCATGATCAATAGGTACCTTTGACAAGACTATGCATGCAAAATAAAGCAAAGCCAACAGCAATTATCATACAAGACTAATTGTACAGATCGTATGTCAACAAGCAATTTTGCTGTCTTATTCATAAACATTAAGAGAGGTAATTTGTCATTCACAAGGAATTCAATACAGCTAACTCTAGTTGCTATGGGTGCCTACCACCCAATCAATGTGATGCCGTCTCAGAGAGAGGCTCGGTGAAATAGACATGTTTATGAAGATGCGGACTGCCCTCACCTAGACAAAAAGACCCTATGAAACTTTATTGTTCCTTGGGATTGGCTTTGGGCCTTTCATTAGGTGGGAAAGTGAATGAAAGACACGGGACAGGAAGAGAAAGTCACAAAAGAGTGGTGTTTGAAGCAGTCTGAAAATAAGAATTAAAACTGTACAGTAATAGGAACATAACAGAATGCCAACATATGACAATCAATATACCTCCACAATACGCTTCCTGAGAAGCTTGGATGTGACTTCCTTGAAGACCAGCTTCACATCAACCTCAGAGAATAGCTAAATCATGACAAGGTAGTCTATGTCAATATGATCGGTTAACCAATTAAATTTATTTGAGATTGATAAAATCTACTATGAACTTGAAATCAAAATTGTAAATCAATAACATGGAATTAAATGATGGGAAAGAAATGTGCAACACAAGTATTGCTATGTAAATCAGTATGTGTTGGGTTGTGTGGCACAAAAAAGGCACCAGCATTTGTTGTGCTAAGTTGTGCTGACAATGCTGACACATGGTTAGGCTAATTTTCAGCCTATGCCAGGCAGCCCAAGGTAGCCAACCAGCAAGAGATGATACCATAAGGCACCAGAAATAACCCAACATATTCTTTCTTCAATATGAGTACTCAAAATAGGACAAATATTGAAGAAAACAACATGAAGCAAATTTTAGAAGGCCAACTTCAGTTCAAACTCGCACAATTTACCTACTAGCGCATGAATAAGAGGGATAACAAGCTGATAACATGTTCAAGATTTTGGTGTAATAAAAGAGGTTGAAATAGACCAGAAACTATCAATTGTTAGTTAAAACACTATCCAGATTCCAGACTATACATTATGGATTTTGACCTTAAAGCAAATTATGTTTTGCATATGAAAGAAAATTGAAGTACTACTATCATATATGTTTCATGGACAAAAAGACTACAAATATATTATAAGATTCAACAAAGTAAACCTCACAAAACATATATTATATAATTTTCATGGGCAAAAAAGCTACTAATAAAGATATGATAAATTTTATGGACAAAAAGCTGCTGATAAATATATGATTGTCAGTAAGCAGTTTATAAGAATCAAATACCAAATAACCAGTATCAAATTGGAATGTTCAATTGCCAGTCAGAGTGTGCTGGTCCCCTAGTTTTTACTGGTGCAACAAGGAACTGGTAGTAAACCACCCGTAACCCTCTCAAAACCACAAACCTATCAGAATGATACTATTTTGTGTATTTTAAGTTTTTAAGTGTGACCTGCCTGGCCCAAACTTTTAGGGACATGTTGGATAGGTACTTTATAACTTTGCAACCAATTTCCTACAGAAGTTGTCAATCTTAGACAGATCCACAAATTATAAGATTTATATTTGATTTTCAAAAATAAAAGTTAGATACACAAAATTCATATTTGATCCATGTGGATTTAGGCTACATCTTTGTGCATCTAGGTTAGTTCCATGTCTATGCTAGATCTATGCAAACCCAACCTAGATTTACGAGCCTTGAACCTTGTGGGAAGAATGAAGTTATTATTAATTTTCACAGATCAAGGGTAGATCCAAAGGATAAAGCCTTGATCCTCATCAAATCTACCCTAGGTCCACTAGGTTTAAAGTTTAATCTTTATATAGATTGAGCCCCAAATCCATTAAGGAAAAGGGCCTAAATACTAACCTACATTTATGTAATACCTGATTGCAATAAACCATAGGCTATTCGAAACTAAATGGAATGTGATTATATTAATGGATTAGGTTTGGATTTACCTAACTTTGGAGAAAATTCAATTCAGATCACCAGATTGACCTTTGTTGAAATTGAGCCTCCCCTTGAGAAATTGAGCCTCCCATTGAGGATTTGAGTGAGTTTGGGAAAAGAAATTGATGAGATTTGAAACGAATTGAGTGAGGGAATGTGATGATGAGAGGAAGGGGGATATGTTGGTGAAGGCCACTAAAAAGAGACAAAGACACCCTATTTGGATCCAAAGTCAAGCAGTGAGGTTACTGCCCAGTGAAAGTCAAAAAACAATACTGGAAAAGACAATGTAGTTTAGTTTGGTCTGAGTACTAGTTTAATGGTGAACCAGTAAATTCCGGATGGTTCCATGCACCCAGTATTTTTAACAATGCCATCTGTATGCCATACTTTACCACTCTGACATGAAACTATATGGGTTTGATCCCACAATTAAAAATCTTAAGTACAAGAAAGAGTTACTTAAATTGTGGCTATTTGTTAGCATGATTAATAACCAGCACAAAGACACCTGATCAGACTAGTATGTACCTACAATACAATCAATATAGATCAGTATTTAGATAAGTGGTTTAATAATTGTTTGAAACTTTAAATATAAACTTGAGCATGACTCTTTGAGTGAAGGGAGAATATGCACAAAAACATTCCCTTGGCAAAGAAACTACAAACATAGAAGGTTAAAAAGGTAAGTCATAATCTACACAGCATGGTATCAGTGATATTATCATCAAAAAATTAAGGGAAACTTACCAGGGGCACAGGTTTACGTGACATTGGCTTTATATGAACATCACCTTCATCAACTTCACCATCAACAACTATGACCTCATCTTCATCTTCTTCCTCATAGACATCCTCTGACACCTCCACACCTCCAATGGTTTCTTCCTTCAAAACATAGCCTTCTTCAGTAAGTATTGTCAAGACATTTTCTTCTATGGCAGAAAGAGACTTCCTTCTTGGTATTTTGTTTTTTATTTGCAGTGCTTTTACTAAATCATCACCAGATATGTCCTGCAAAGTGTCACTACTTGTTTAGAAATAAAATAGCAGTAAGAAGTTAGACAAAAAATACAAAAGTTGAATGTGGGAATTATAGAAATAATATTTTACAAAATTAAAATGCATCCAGAATTGTGCTGATCACATCCACAATCAAAGCAATTGCATATTTTGTATATACTGAGATGGATATGTACTGTTTGTTATGTTAATATGACAGTATCTCTTCAGCTGCATGCACGCACATCTATAAATCTGGATTCACACATGGGTGTGGATACCAACATAGATAGGTTACTGCAATCAATAGTATGTTAGTAAGCTATGATTTGATTAGGGGTAATGAAAGTGAAACAATTTAATATTTACTTTTTATCGATTGAATTTATCGCTGTCTTGGGTAATCAGTAGGGTATTTTTTATTGCTTCTCTGGATTCTGAGTCAGAGGTTTCATTGCAAGTGTTGCAATGAACTAGCAGTTCAATTGGGATGAGTTGTGGCAACATTCTATTTATAGTCGTCCAGACTGCAGCCCTAGAAAGATTCAAGTGCTTAGGAGAAGAAAGGTCAATATATAGTTGTTTTTCATTCTTGTACAAATCACTGTATGAGTCAAAATCTGCCTCGTTTTGGAGTAATTTACAAAGGACCTTTTAAGTATATGAAATGATAAAATAAAGTGAAGATTCAAATGTCAGTCTGGTGCTAATACCAGTTGACGACCAAAACAGTACAAATTGATGTACTGACAACCAATATGGGTTGGTACTGCACATGGGCAGGCACACAGAGAAAGAGGAGGAGGAGGCATCAGTGAACGAGAAGGAACCGGTGGCAACGCAGATAAGGAAGTGGAGATGTGGAAGAGGAAGTCGGAAGCGGAGGAGGTGAAGGAAAGATAGGTATGAATATCAACATGGATGGAATTACTGCAATCAAAAGTATGTAGTAAGCTATGATAGGCTAGGGCTACAAGGAACAATTTACTTTTACTTTTTATTCATTTAAGTTTTTGCTGTCATGGGCAATCAGTATTCGGTAGTTCAGTTTTTACTGCTCTTCAAGTCCAATGTTTGATCGCAAGTGTTAAAATGAACCAGCAGTTTAATTGAGATGAATAGTGGACAATGTTCTATTAACATCCTTCTCTTAATTGCAGCCCAAAAAGGACTTGAGTACCTAGGAGAAGAAAGGTCAACACAATAGATGTTTATTACTACAAAATACAAGGCAACAACCTTGTTTCACAGTAATTTACATGGGTTCATTTACGAATATGAAATAATAATATAAAGCAAGGACTAAAATTGTGGACCAGTATAATACCAAATAATGGCCAAATCAGTACAAAACGACACCCCTGTACTCTGTACAGGTCCTGTAAATAATGCCTATATGGTCTGTTACCTGGTTGAATGGATAAAAGATCCAAACCCACATGAAAAGAGGAGCTCAGCCAAAGAAAACAAAGAAGTGGCTTTTTGCACATGCTCCCGTGCAAGCTTGCCAAATTGCATGTTTGCCCCTCCAAGTCTCCATCTATATAGTTGACCTTCTTCAAACCCGCATTGGCAAGAGCCTCATGCAATAAGTTCACATTTTTCGCCTATTTTGGTATCTCAGCTATCATGTCAAATGATATATTAAAACTTGTCAATCAATAACTGAATAAAAATCTATCAACCATCATGTAGCTGGCACCAAAACTTATGAGGGTACACAAACTTTTACAAGTGCATGAACATGAAATCAAGTTTTATGAGGATATAGAAAATTACTACAGCTTCACAAGGGTTTTATGAGGGTTCATCTAAATCACATCTAGATATAATTAGTTTGATGCCTATGGACCAACATGATCGAAAGTGTACCACCATACACATAATTGTGATTGCAGGTTATATATTCGAAAAGACATCTCATAAGGGCAAATAAGTAATTTCACATAGATGCTAAATACTGAAAAGGGATAAGAAAAATAATATTTATTCCTCATGTAACAGTCTTATAAATCAAAATTGATGTATAAAATTATAATACTTATACAGGTTTGTCATGCTTTCTCTTTCCAAGAAACAACACGGCACCCAGCAGGCCTGTTTTCAACTATGTCTAGTCTCTTACTCTGCCATAAATTTCTCTTCATTCATGTTCTATCATTCCTCTCTATTTCACCTCTCCCTCCCTGCTGATATAACTTCCATTCTCATTACTTTTTCCACGTCAAAAGCATGACTGATAGGGACTAGATAGCAGGTATTGCAATTGTTTTATGAGTTCATTTGGAATGAAATAAGCAGAGTGCAAGGTCATATTAACAATCAGTTCCACGTGCTGATCTGAATATACTATTATGTATTAACTTTACCTACATTTCTCTCCTCTCTGATGGAACTGCAGTCTTCTATTCGCTGACTAGAAGTCTCTGATCAGCCACCAGAACCGAACAGAACCAATATCTTTGGACCACACTATGGAATATGGACACATTCTATGGGTGTGTCGCTGAATTTAGAAAAGAAAAAAAAATGACCTTTGAATGGTGAGGTTGACATCATGTGTATGGATGTACTGGAAGAAATGGAACATAAAAACAGAAATAAATTGAAATTTTTATTGGAAGAATTTGTAAAGTTAAAACACATGTTAAAACCATTTATCGGTATCATTTATCACAAGTATGAAGTTAAAATGGACTTATAATTATCAAGAAAAGTTCTACTGCCATTTAAAAGAAAGGCATGAGAGTTTCGTACTTCAACATGCCTATAAAGCTCAATAGGAGGCAACTTGATAGCTTCAACCAATTTCCGCTTTCCACACTTCTTAACCAAGGACTCCACTTCATAGCATATCTCCCTTATTGCAACCTGGTATCAGAAGGAACAGTCTGAGTCAATAGAGTGAGTGGCATTTTGATAAAAATGAGATTTCCCTATAAATTTATTGCTTAATCCCATAAAATCATTCCACTTCATGGAAGCAGGATATTTTTACAATAAACTAACAACTTTTTTTTTTCCAATAGTCATCTTTTAGTATAAAATTGTACATATTACATGGAAGCAGTCATCTTTATCATTGTCAAATGTCAAAAATCATTTCAAAGTAAAATCTTCCTTTATAGAAACAATAAAGTTAACAATTTATAAGTACAACAAAACTTCATGAGAAATGATAATATACTTGAAGCAATTGGTTTTCGAACTCATATTATGTATTTATAAACAACAAGAAAATTTGTATTACAACTATCTTAAAAGTTTTCTTTAGTACAAGGGGCAGATGACAATCACACAAAACTAAACTCTTCATGCTCTTCACTGTTCCGACCAAGATTTGCAATGCCGCAAGGTACCACTTGGTACGGACATAATTTACCAGTCTGAAAATCTACTGGTATGCAGATCAATGTAAAGTTGTAAACTAAACAATACACCTGGTACAGGGCATGTACAGGGAAGTACAGGGCTCATACCAAGCAGATTCTTTTTCTTTGTTTTTCTCTGTCTTTTTTCAATATTCTGAAACTTAGTACGTAGTATGTACAACATATCAACACTTGGTATACCAATATGGCACCAGTAGTGTCTGAGCAGTCCAGTACGCTATTAGTATACAGAATTGCTAACCTTGATTCTGACCACCCTGATTTACTTTATAAAAAGCTCAATTAGTATTCATAAATTTGTATGCTACAAGTAGATATTCACCTAACATGGACATAAAAAAAGAAATACCTGTCTGCTAAAGTTCTTTGCCCCAGCAATTGAAGAGGACTGCAAGACTTACAATTTAGCTTAACTTTGGTAACAAAACCTAGTCAGACCAAGAAATAACAGTTATTTGGACAAGAATTCAAAACCGTCCTGTCACGGACTTAGGTGGAATTGCCTAAGTCGTGAGGCACCCTTGCAGCCAAGACGCGAACTTAGCTTGAGTTACCTAAGTCACGAAGCACCTTTGCGCCAATTTCTCGGACTTAGCTGGGATTGCCTAAGTCTTGACGCGTCCTTGCGATATGCGTCCCCAAAGGTCAACCAATTTGCAACCTCACTCAGGTCCCGAAAGACCTGTAAAAGAAAAAATTGATTAGTTCGAAGAACGAGCGACAGACAAGTCCCGATGTCTCGCGAAGAGGGAAGCTTTACAAGCAATTCAGCGAGCACCTTGCGTGCAGGAGAGAAAACAGAGAAAGGAGAAAAGCAAGGACTTTAGAGGGTTGAACGAACAGCTGCAAGTCCACAAACAGCTGCTCACCGGGTGCCGGGCGCGAAGGCAAGTTCTCGTCAAGAAAACATGCGAACTTGTGAAGATTGTTCAACGCCCGACACTATACCGAAGCCCCATCTCCCATGGTGCCACCAAGGTGGTTCCAGGGTGCTGAGATGGTTGACGTTTCGCGTGCGGCAGCGGGCTGCAGAAAACAGCCCGTGGCACGCGAAAACGGAGCCATTTTGGGTTGTTTTGCTCGGTGCGGTGAGCGGTCGCACTATAGCGCTGCAACCTATTCGAACTTACATTTTTACAAGCAAAACAACACAAAACCAAGGCAAAACATGCTGCCAAGCATCTGTAAATGTAAACAAAAGCAACGAACGGTTCGTCGAACGAAGTTGTTGCAAGTGCGCGCCAACCGTTCGTGACATTCTCCCCCACTTAGACTGTCGACGCCCTCGTCAACGCTTGTAGGTAGCTGTTGATGATTGCTTATTCATGTCGAAGGGCGTCTTCGAGCTCCCAACTGGCTTCGGTTCGGGGAAGCTTTCGCCACTTCACAAAGTACTCGGTCTACTCGGCTCCATTGGGTAGTTTTATCTTACGATCCGCTAAAATGGTTTCAACTCGCTTCTCGTAGGAGGCTCTGGTGGGGAGTAGCCGAGTTGGAACACTTTGGGAAGCATCTTACGGATCTGAGTAGTAGGCCTTCAAGTTGCTGGCGTAAAAACATTGTGAATTTTGAACCACGCCGACAACTGCAACTTGTAGGAGACGTTGCCCACCCTACTGATAATTGGGAAGGGCCCTTCATACTTGCACACCAATCCATTATGTACTTTGTTCCTAAAGAATTAGAGTGATGCTGGTTGGAGCTTTACCAAAACCAAATCGCCGACTTTGAACTCCTACGGTCGCCTTCCCAAGTCTGCCCACATCTTTATTTTTTTGGTCGTCTTCTCCAAGTAAGCCCGCGCAATATTTGCATTTTAGTGTCATTCTTTTGCAAAGTGATAAGCTAGCGAACTACTCCCAGTATATCCAATAGCCAAGGTGTGAGGAGTTGACGGTTGTTGCCCTGTAATGATCTCGAAAGGGCTCTTGTTGGACGCAGAGCTCCGCTGCAAGTTGTAGAAGAATTGGGCTATGTCCAACAGCTTCACCCAATCTCGTTGGTTGGCACTCACGTAGTGCCGAAGTTATTGCTCCAGGAGCGAGTTTATCCTTTCGGTTTGGCCGTCCGTCTGGGGGTGGAGGCTTGTGGAGAAGTATAACTTAGAGCCCAACAATTTGAATAGCTCGGTCCAAAATCGTCCCAGGAACCGAGCATCTCGATCGTTGATGATATTATGCGAGACTCCCCAATACTTCACCACATTCTTTATCATCAGCTTAGCCGCCTCTTCTGCTGAACAGTGTAGGGTGCAGCAATGAAAGTTGCATACTTGAAAAATCGATCGACCACCACGAGTATCGATCTGAGTCCCCCTACTGTCGGTAAGCTTGATATGAAATACAAGGAAATGCTCTCCCACGGCCTTTCTAGTACGGGCAACGGCTCCAAAGTCCCACCGGTTTCCGCTGCTCCACCTTGTCTTATTGTCAAGTGAGGCACGTTCGAACATATTCCTCCACATCAATCCCTATCTTCGACCAGTAGAATGCCCTCTCTACGAGAGCCAAGATTCTGTGAATGCCCGGATGTCCAACCAAAAGGGAATCGTGACACTCTCTTAAGAGTTCACGCCTCAAATTATCCACTCGAGGGACAAAAACTCTATTCCCTTTTGTGTAAACAAGTCCCTCCTGGACCCAAAATCGTCGTACCTTGCCTTCTTTGATGAGTTGCATCAGGGTTACTACTTGGGGATCACTGTATAGTCCATCCCTAATCCTGGAAAGGAAGATGGAGTGCAACTGACTTACTTGGCCTCTGCCCTCCAACTGTACAGCATTCACTCGCTTCACTTTCCGGCTCAATGCATCGGCCACGACATTTGCTTTTCCGGGCTTGTACTCCATTGCCATATCCAACTCAACCAGGAAGTCCTACCATCGTGCTTGCTTTGGGGAGAGTTTCTTTTGAGTTTGGAAATAGCTCAAAGCGATGTTGTCCGTCTTCAACAAAATCGTGATCCAAGAAGGTGGTGTTGCCAAACTCGTAGACAGTGGACCACCGCTATCATCTCCTTCTCGTGCACCGGATACCGCGACTCGATCTCGTTGAGCTTGCGGCTCTCGTAGGCCACCGGATGACCCTCCTGCATAAGTATTCCCCTAATAGCGAAGTCTCAAGTATCTGTATGGACTTCGAAGGGCTCCCCATAGTCCGACAATTTGAGCACCGGTTTTTCCAACACAGCAGCCTTCAGATCTAGGAATGCAGCTTCACATTTGTCAGACCACCTCCAAGGTTGCTCCTTCTTCAGCAACTCTGTCAGTGGAGTTGCACGCTTCAAATACCCCGCTATGAAGCGTCGATAGTAGTTGACGAAACCAAGGAAGGATCTCAACTCCGATACCTTCTTTGGAGTTCGTCATTCCGCAACAGCTTGCACCTTTGATTGGTCCATCAAAATGGAGCCATCACCGATTCGATGCCCCAAAAACAAGATCTCTGTTTGAGTAAAGTAGCACTTCTCCCTCTTCACGAACAAAGTGTTCTCCCTGAGAACCTTAAAAATTGTCCGAAGGTGCTCGACATGCTCCTCGAGCGTTTGGCTGTAGACGACGATATCGTCCAAGTAGACAACCACAAACTTATCCAAATACTCTTTGAATAATTAGTTCATAAGAGTACAAAACGTGACCGGAGCATTGGATAAGCTGAAAGGCATCACCAAGAACTCAAACGCTCCATACCTATTCATGCATGTAGTCTTCGCTTCGTCGCCTTTAGTAATGCGCACCTGCCAGTACCCCGACCGAAAGTCGAGTTTGGAGAAATACTTGACCTTGCCCAATTGGTCGAACAAGTCCGCGATGAGTGGGATTGGATACTTGTTCTTCATCGTCACTTTGTTGAGGACTCGATAATCGACGCATAGTTGGAGGCTCCCATCTTGTTTCTTTTGGAAGAGACCTGGAGCTTCGAATGGTGCTTTAGAACTGCGGATGAGACCACCGCTTAGTAGTTCATCTAACTGCTTTCTGAGTTCTACCAACTCAGGAGGGGGCATGCGGTATGGTGGTCTCGCTGGAGGCTTCACTCCTAGCTCCATCTCGATATGATGATCCACGCCTCTACGTGGCGGTAGAGTCTTCGGCAACTCGAGTGGCATGATGTCTGTGAACTCCTTCAGCACATTAGCCACCACAGCAGGTTCATGAATGGCCTTCTCGTCGAATGGCTCTAGCTTCGTAGCAGCCACGAATGTTAATTCGCCTTTTCGTATCCCTTTCTTTAGTTATAATGCCGATATTTGTTGCGGTTCCCTGGTTCCCCTCCGAGAGACAGGAACCACACAGGGTTCGTCACCTCCCATCATACGTAGGGAGTTTAGGAACGGCATTGTCACCAACTTCGCTGCGTGCATGAATTTCATTCCAAGAATCACTTTGAAGTTGTCTAATGGCACCACCATCATATTAGTACTCCTGCTCCACGTTCCGATCTTGATGGGAACTCCCTTTGCCAACTCGGAGATTCGCTTGGCCTCCGAGTTCACCGCCTTCATTCGACTTGGGTTTTTCTCCAAGATTAGCCCAAGTCGCTTAGCTTCTCAATCGGCAATAAAGTTATGGGTAGCGCTTGTATCCACCATTGCACGGGTTGTTTGGCCATTGAGCTTAATGTCCACATACATTAGCTCGCTACTCCCTGCTTTCGATGGCTTTGCCTTCATGTTCTCCCCCACTTAACCCTGCAATGCATTTAACAAAGGCATTGCTCCTATTCGGGGACCTTGCGACTCCTCATCGTCGCTGCTAGATTATGAACTGCTTGAACTGAGGGCGACGACTTTGCCCTTGTCTAATTTGCGGGGGTGGATGGAAGATGTTAAAGCATTGAGTGTCTGTTTCTGTGGGCACTCCCTCACCATGTGCGGCCCTCCGCACAAGAAGCATCCGCCAAGTCTCGGGGCCTTGCCTTTTGAGCTTGGTCCTTTGTAGGAACTCTTCTTCCTTTATTCGCCTCCGAGCTCCTTCCCTCAAGAATATTTTGGAGGGCGGTTTTCTGAAGATTGTTTTCTTTTTCCCGAGTCCTTCGAGGAAACAAAGTCGGTGAGCCTTTCTGCGGCAGCAATTGCCCCGATCACATCGGTGACATTCCTTCGATGCAGTTCTTGTTGAGCCCATGGCTTCAAACCATCGAGGAAGCTGAATAACTTATCCTTCTCTGACATGTCTTGTATGTCCAGCATTAGTGTAGAAAATTGCTTCACGTAATCTCGAATGGAAGTACTTTGGCGGAGTTGTCTTAGTTTCCTC